>NC_056735.1:94694313-94764506 GCF_019279795.1 Protopterus annectens | reverse complement strand
TAATCTTGACATTCCTTTGGAATAATACCACCTTTTTTATCAGTTTCTATAATATCTCTGAGTTGAAAAAAATAAAGGAAGCCATAAACCTCTCACGCTATAAATTGTCTGCATATTGTCTGTGTTGTTGAAGTTATCTATTATTTTTTGTCACTTTGTGTCAACTCCATATAATAACTCTGGATTATGATAAGCAGACCATTAATAAACTGTTATGGCATCTCCATTAAACCAGCTCCTTTTATCAAAAATACCACATCATTTTCCAAAATCCTTTCATTTAGTAAGCTCTTCATTCTAGATGTTCATAATCTCTTCAGAATGCTTGCCTTCTTAAAATAATTTATGTTACTGCAACTACTTTTCATCAATAGTAAATTGTAATCATTAAAAAGCTTTGAATTTATCATATGTTAGAAGACCTTCACTTGCATCACATTATTTTAAACAATGCAGTGTTATCAAATGAAGAACTGTGTAATTTCAATTAAGACCAATACCGCTCCATTTCTAAATCTTATACGGATTGCTGTTGCAAAATTATATTCTCTATTAAGGTTTGATACAAATTAATTCAGGTTTATTTTTCTGTGGTTAAACTACCTCAACAAAAACATTATCTGTATTTTCCTTATAACATAAAAAAATTCTTCCATATTACTGATATACGCATAATTTGGAAATAATGCTTAACATTGTTAAAAGATGTTAACATGTTTCCTGAATTAATAAAAATGGGTAAATGCATACAGAAGTGTACCATATTTCAAATGTTTGCACCAACACTTTATGTTTCTCCACAGTACCTGTTTCACTTCCCCACAAGTAAGCAGATATGGCTAAATTGTCCATATACCTGCTGCAAAATCCATGGTGACCATTCATTTGCTGACATTTTCCATAGTTTTGGGACATACAAATTAATTTCCTTGCATGGGATTTTTCATAACCAACTCAAAAAAGTTCACGTTCACCAAAGATAAAAGTGTGTATATGGTACAATTGTTTACTAGATATCTCCACTTTGTACTACTGTTGTAAAAATCCTTATTTAATTAGTCCTCTGTTTAGTTTTTTTTTTTTTTAACAAAGTATTTTTTAAACCAAGAGGAATGTTCAGTCAGGTTATAGAGATCCTTTATTAAACAATGTCTTTTTTATTAGCTATATTCACAAAACAAATATTAAGGACCCCAAGCACAGTTGTGTAACCTTAACAAGCTTTGTACCCTGAAAAAAACTAATAAAATATCTCTTTTTCTGACTCATAAAGATATACATTTGCATCATTGGAAATAGAAAGGTGTGTATTTTATGCTGGGTAACTATTGCATTATCTGTACCACTATGTGCATCAAACTTGTCTTAGTCCAAATTCTGACCTTTAGCTACTTTCTTGTAAGCTTGAATAAAAGGAATGCTATATGGACTCTACATTGTATTAATTTATTTCATGTTTGAAATGAGGTAGGTGAATTATTTCATCTGCCTTTTTCAACTATGATTTGGACCAAGAAGGCAATAACAAATTACATTGGATCAAACATCATAAATACAATAATACAAAAAAATACAGATTACAGAAATAACAACGTATAATGATACCATATAACATGTTACATAAAATCAAACTACAGAAATATCATCAACAGAATAAGCATGTAGTATAAAAAACACAATGTAAGCAAATAAAAATGTTTAGCAGAACAGTGAGGCAAATAGTTCAGAAAACTATGAAAATAAGAAAATAAAAATATAAGAAGTAAATACACAGAATAAAATAAAACAATAAAAGTAAAGGGGGGAATAGATATGACTGGGTCTAGAGAGTGGAAAAACAGGGGAGAAGACAACATTTAGGGGAATAGTTGGCTCATGTTTCTGAAGCAATTATATTTGCTTTCTTCAACTAAGTACGGAGAGATTTTTTTTAAATAAGTAATGTTGTTAGATTATTTAGTGCCATCTGGTAGAGAGTTCCAGCAGATTGGGGAAAGCTTAAAAATTTAGCTTTTATTGCAGGCAAAAGTGTATAATAGCAATATCAAATGTTGATATGCTTGCAATACTAATTTGTCATTTTTCATATTTTTCTCAAAAGAAAATAGATCACCAAGTCTTGTCCATCATGGTGAGTGTAGAATTCTGTGCGTGACAATTGAGTCATCAGTGACTAGGATGTTTCCAGCAGCTGAATTAAGCCTCTCAGATTTGGGAGTGGGTGCTGTTGGTGTAGTGTTGATATTGGCGTTGATGGGTAGTAGGTGTAATAACAAGGTTACACTGATGTCTATTATTAAGATTTCTAAGAGGCTTGGGTACAGATATTTTGCAGCATCAGTGGACAACACTTGCATTTCTTGCTATGAATGTTTCTTTTCCACATTTGTTGAGACCAAGATCCATTCTCATATCATCTGAAAAGAGTCTAAATACTTGGAGTTTGACTTTTGTTTATTTACCAGATAAGTTATAAAGTTTTATTTACACCATCCACTAAAAGGAGTCAAGATGTCATTTGACAGGATTGTTTTCTTGAAGTCAAACTGTACTTATAATAACCTAGTCTGTTAAGGAAACATCTTAATGGAGTGACAAGTGTGGATTCCTTTATATCCACACCACACCTCTCCACTATCCCTGGTTTTGTAGAACGTCCCTGATTTTACTTTATATATTTGGCCTGTTCCTCATAAAATGTGTGGCTTTCTAGGAAATTGTTGAGGATTACGGTCACTAAATAATGACAGACATTTGAATTTAAGACTTCATATCATTCAGAAATGCAAGTTTATGTAAAGCCTGGCATTACTGACACTTTCTAAGTTTGTATGAACAGTATTTAAAATATGTCCATATTTTTTTTTACCTTGGTCTCACAATTTATTTGAATTTGTCTTTGATTCTTCAGTTAAGATGTTGGGAGCTATGATTCACACAAGTCTCTTTTTTCTACCCAGCAATAATGACATACATTCACTCAGGAAAATGGTGGTGAAGGCCAGAGTGCTCGGAAGTGAGGTAGGGCTACAAGTATTGTTTACCTTCGTAGAACTCCCTGAATTAATAGTAGCCCACTCTTCCAGTGGAAAAAAAAACTGTGGTTAGAATTGCAGCCTTTGTAATACTAATGCATCTACTACAGTGTTCTCAGATAGCATAATCAAGCTAATTCCCAGTAGCCCCTCACACCACCACATACACAAGCAAACACGCCACCCAACACTGAATGTTTAATATAATCTTTTATTGAAGCAATCAGACACTCTTTTCCACTTCATGGAGTCCTGCTAAATCACTAAGGGGCTTATCCCTTCATTGTCTGTAATAGCATCCCCTAGTAATAACAACATCACCCTTGTACCCCCTCCAAATAGTTCAGAGTGCATTTTTCCTTTTCTATAACAAAACAAAAAACAAAGCTGATGTCCAGTCATTCAGATGAACACTGAATTTAGCTGTGTCTCTACTAAAACACACCTTAGTCTCAGCTTTGAGACTACTGCCTAACCATACAATGTTCTCCACAGGAATAAGTGAGAACCAAGGGTTAAAAAATTTCAATTTAACATTCTGTCCTTCACATTTTATTTTTATATCATAAAAGAACTGCATAAGTTCTAATAAAAACTGTATGTAATCAAGGTAATGTGGTTTACAGTATGTGTAATGCAAATGGCATAGCGGCTTTAAGCATGGTTTACTAGTGTGTTTTACAACACAAACATAAGAATGCACATTGAAATAGCAAAATGATATAAACAGCACACAGATAAGAACTAAAGATCAATGAATGACTAAATCAAAAAAGTTTCTCCCCAGATTGGTTAGCAGATCCAGCTGACATTTCACTGACTAAGTAAGAAATGCAAAAGCAGAATCCTACCCAGTCAAATACACATCAGATGTGTGCACCATTTCATAGTACGTAAGCACAAAACTGCATGCATAACATTGCACTTGTAAGCTTTTTAAGGTGTCAGGTGTTTTCATATTAATCTCTGCACAACTACTGATGTCTTGGCATTTGCTCCTTTCCACTTAAATGTAATTTTGTATTAAGCTCAGGCCTGAGGACAATAATATAGCACTTTGGGAAAAATATACAGACAATCAAACCCAGAGAAGAAGCAATAATAGCAAATATCTCCACTGCTGCCATGTATTTTCCTTTTGTGCTGAGGTAAGCTGGAATGAAGACAAGCCATACAGAAATAAATATAACCATGCTGAAAGTGATATATCTGGCTTCATTAAAGCGATCTGGCAGATTTCTAGCAAAGAATGCTACTATAAAACATATAATACTCAGCAACCCCATGTATCCCAGCATGCACCCAAATGCCACAATGGATCCTTCATTGCATTCAATTATTATTGGCCCTGGCTGTGTGCTATAGATCTCTACTCGAAATGCTGGAGAAAATATAATCCAAGTCATGCAAATAATAACCTGTACAAGTGTACACAGTGATACTACTGTATAAGAGAAGTGGGGTCCCAAACATCTGTTCATGTTACTGTGCGGATTTGTTGCATTGAATGCAATAATTACAATAATAGTCTTGGCCAAAACACAAGAGACAGAAAGGACAAATGTTACACCAAACACAGCTTGGCGAAATCTGCAAGAAACAGTGTCAGGATATCCAATAAAAAGCAATGTACAAAGGAAGCTAAGTAAAAGTGATATAAGGAGCAAAAAGCTGAGAGTCCAGTTGTTAGTTCTGACAAGTGGTGTTTTTCTGAACTTGACAAAGATGAAAAGAATTACAGCTGTTATCAGAGAGCAGATTCCTGTGATTATAACCAGAACTGTACCAAGTAACTCATCATAGGAAAGAAACTCTATGGCTCTTGGGATACACTTGTCCTGTCTTGCATTGGACCACTCTTCAACTGGACACGTGAAACAGTATATGGCATCTGGAAGAGAAGATATAAACATGTGAAACAGTATATGGCATCTGGAAGAGAAGGTATAAACATGTGAAACAGTATATGGCATCTGCAAGAAAAAATGTGAAACAGTATATGGCATCTGCGAAAAAGCATATAAACATGTGAAACAGTATATGGCATCTACGAGAGAATATATAAACGTGAAACAATATTTAGTATCTGGAAGTGAATATATAAATCATGGGAGGCAGTATATAGCAATTGGACTAGATATAAAACATTAACAATATAGATACATGACAAATGCAGCAATGTACATTGCATTCAGTGTTTACATAAATTTTTTTGAAAAAACATGGCAAATTTGCACAGCTTACAAAAACACAGAGAATCACACCATACACAGTTTTTTTTTCTTTGAATGAATAAATATTTTGTTTTTGAGAAAGGTGTGTATTATAAAGGCATGTAATAAGTTAGGCATATACTTTACCTTTCAGAAATATTATAGCATATGTTTGATACATCTATGAGTAGGTATTTATAAATAAATAGCAAAATTGAGTCAAGAGTGATGACAGGGTGTGATTCAGAGACACATTGTAGCATTAATTAAACTACATTTTGTAGCATATTCTTGCATCTGTAAATCTGTAGGTGATTTTTAGCATATCACTGTTAATTTCTTATGTGAGCCTATTCACCCAGCCCATGCCTGTTAATTGTCCACTGAGATCAATGTACTACTGTGGTAAACAAATATAACTAATTAACTAAATAAATACATGCATTATTTTACTGGAGAAACAGAACAGTATGCACAGTATGTAAATGACTACATAATGGCATGTAGATGAGTGCCAACATGCAAATGAAAGCTGCTGCATATGCAAATGATTGACTAAAACATGGCAGAGTGATTCAGAAACATAAATAAATAACTTGATGAGCTATAACTGGTCATTTATTTTGTACACTGGAATTTCACAGCCACACTACTATGTATCACTGTTAACACAACAGAATGTGTTGTGTCCACTTTCAGAGTCAGTGTCCACAATGTTGCATGCTGTCATACACTGCACTGAAGAGGGTCTGCCAGCAGCTGGCATACCTTCATGAGCAGGACATTGTTCAGGACTACCATGTGGACAAAAGCATCACGCAGACGTTACTAGACGTGTGCCACCCACACATATAGTCAAGGGGGCTGCATGGAATACCAATTCCAATAAACACCAAGGTATGTACAGCATTAAACATTGTTGCTACAAAGACTTTCTAGTATGTGACAAGGAGCATGTTAGATGTTTTGGAGGCATCAGCCTCATGAATCCTACATCAGTTCCTTAGCGTAATGCTATATTATATGAAAAGAGCACATATGGCTTCCACAGCAAACAATAGATAGAAACACCATCATCTGTTCATTCTGCAACTGTGCCTATTTCTCCTGCAGTTCTTTGGACCACTAACTCAGTGCACATGGCCTCTAAAGCTCCTCTTGCTCCACAAGGGATCCAGATATCAAACAGATGGGCTTCCACTCCATCAACTATCAGGAGTATGCAGTCCACAGAGTATTATATACAATGTGTCCATATACAGAGTATTATATAAAACGTGTCTGTGCAGAGTATTATATACAATGTGTCTGTGCACAGAGTATTATATACAATGTGTCCATATACAGAGTATTATATAAAACGTGTCTGTGCAGAGTATTATATACAATGTGTCTGTGCACAGAGTATTATATACAATGTGTCCATATACAGAGTATTATATAAAACGTGTCTGTGCAGAGTATTATATACAATGTGTCTGTGCACAGAGTATTATATACAATGTGTCCATATACAGAGTATTATATAAAACGTGTCTGTGCAGAGTATTATATACAATGTGTCTGTGCACAGAGTATTACATACAATGTGTCCATATACAGAGTATTATATAAAACGTGTCTGTGCAGAGTATTATATACAATTTCTCTGTGCACAGAATATTATATACAATGTGTCTGTGCACAGAGTATTATATACAATGAGAATTACATGCAGTATGTCTGTGCACAGAGTATTATACAGTATGTCTGTGTACAGAGAATTATATACCACTGTGTTTGTGTATGGGGTATTATAGACAATGTGCCTCTGCACAGGTATTATATTCAATGTTTCTGTGTATACAGTATTATATACAATATGTCTGCATTCATAATATTATATACAATGTGTTAATATACAGAATATTGTGTACAATATGCCAGAGCACAATGTATTATATACAATGTGTCTGTGTACAGGATATTATATACAATGTGTCCATACACAGAGTATTATATACAATGTGCCTATGCACAGGGTATTATATACAATGTGTCTTTGCACAGGTATCTATATACAATGTGTCTGGGCACAGGATATTATATACAATGTGTCCATGTATTGGAAATTGTATACAATGTGTCTGTGCAGTGGACATTATAGGCTCATAGGTTCATAGATGATTGCTAGGCTAGTGGCACAAGAGATTTAATAAACCTAGCCAATAATACCCAGGATATAGCAGTATTTATATCTTAATCCCACAGGTATGGGATGGGGTAGTATCAGTCTGGTAGGTCTATGGGTTGTGGACCCCTGAGTCATTTTATAGACTGCTTCTGTCCATGAGAGTACCCCAGGAGTGAATTTATGGTTCTCCAACCATTTATCAAAATTCTTTTTGAAGAGAGGGAGGGATGGACTTTGTTTTATGAAGATAGGAAGTTTATTTCATAGACGGGGTTGCCTTTGGGATACAAATCTCTCCAGCTATTTCTGTTAGAGTCATGAATAAGGTTCCGATCCATGGAACACATAACCCTCATAACATTTTTATAATTACAATTATAATTTTTATAATTTTTTTTGCAAATATGTAAAATTTTCATCAGAGCTAGATCAGAGAATGTCTTGTAGGCCAGGCATGTCACCTCTGAATAACAGATATGAGACAGGATACAGGGAAGGTCCTTTAGTCGGTTCACATAAGGCATGTGCCTTACACTTTTTATTTTATATTAAGAAACATCTGGGGCTGCCAGATTATTGTAAGTGACTGGTTAGGTTCACGGAGACGGGAACATTGTACTCGATTATGGGCCTGATGAGGGCCGAGTACAGTGGCACTCTGACTTCCTTTGATCTTGATGCCGTGCCTTTACTTATAAGTTGAGTCACACAGAAGGATTTCCTCACTACTGTAGCTGCCTGGTTGTCAAAGTTTAGGTTACTATCTATCTGTGTTCTTAGGTCCCTCACCACTGAGTCTACTTTAAGGGGTGTGCTATCAATATTATAATTTGAAGGGATATCTGATTTACCAATGGATATGATTATGCATTTTTTAGCATTTAGTGTCAGACCATGTTTTTTGCAAGTAATTTGTCAGTTTTAGGCCTCTTTGTAGGATGTCAACATTGTTTGAGGATTTGATTATTGCTCTCAGCTTACAGTTGTCGGTGAACATTGGCTTTCACTTCAGAGAGGTATATACCAAGCAGGAAGGATCCCAACGCTGATCTCTGTGTGACACCAGTTTACTCATTGGATGTGGATTCACCTTTCAGGACAATGTGTGTCCTGTCAGTGAAACAGTTTGCTACCCACTTGATGATGTAAGGGTTTATGCCTAATCCAGTAAGTTTATCTATGATCCCCGAGCAGGGGAGTCTGTCAAAAGCTTTGTCTAGGTCTAGATAAGCAGTGTTTACCATTTTTACACTCATCCATGGCCCTGGTGACTTTCTCAAAGAAGTTCACCAGACTGAGCAGGTAAGACCTCCCTTTGACAAAGCCAAACTGGGTTTGGTCCAATGTTTGGAGATTTCCTATGTCATTATTGATCAGGTCCCAGATAATTCTCTCTAATGCCTTGCAGGAAAGACTGATCAAAGTTATGGGTCTGAAGTTTCCAGGCAATTCAGCATTCAGCCCATCTAATTGCAAAGTTTTGAACTGTAGAATATATATATATATATATATATATATATATATATATATATATATATCCCCTATTTTGTTAGACAATGGCAATATATATCGTTCAGAATATCCTGGTTTAAAACTAATTTATTGCATGACAAAATATTTCAAAACTGAGGTATTTTCCCCCATGACATCTCCATAAATGCTCAGCCACCAAATTCTCTACATTCTTATTTTGACAGCCTTTCAAATGCTCCAATATCCCCACTTTTACCTTTCAGCTTGCTTTTCCTATGTAAAATAATTTACAAGGACAGACTATCACATACATAACCATCACAGACTGAAAATAAAAACATCACTTTATACAAAAGAAAATTTTGAGAAAGTGTCCTTAGCACTCTAGTTGGGAGGGGAACACACCATGACAGATGACAGCAATGATAACATGTCTTATAGGAGGTGTGTGTGGTGAATGGTAGCATGTCTTATAGGAGGTGTGTGTGGTGAATGGTAGCATGTCTTATAGGAGGTGTGTGTGGTGAATGGTGGCATGTCTTATAAGAGGTGTGTGTGGTGAATGGTAGCATGTCTTATAGGAGGTGTGTGTGGTGAATGGTAGCATGTCTTATAGGAGGTGTGTGTGGTGAATGGTAGCATGTCTTATAGGAGGTGTGTGTGGTGAATGGTAGCATGTCTTATAGGAGGTGTGTGTGGTGAATGGTAGCATGTCTTATAGGAGGTGTGTGTGGTGAATGGTAGCATGTCTTATAGGAGGTGTGTGTGGTGAATGGTAGCATGTCTTATAGGAGGTGTGTGTGGTGAATGGTAGCATGTCTTATAGGAGGTGTGTGTGGTGAATGGTAGCATGTCTTATAGGAGGTGTGTGTGGTGAATGGTAATATGTCTTATAGGAGGTGTGTGTGGTGAATGGTAATATGTCTTATAGGAGGTGTGTGTGGTGAATGGTAGCATGTCTTATAGGAGGTGTGTGTGGTGAATGGTAGCATGTCTTATAGGAGGTGTGTGTGGTGAATGGTAGCATGTCTTATAGGAGGTCTGTGTGGTGAATGGTAGCATGTCTTATAGGAGGTGTGTGTGGTGAATGGTAGCATGTCTTATAGGAGGTGTGTGTGGTGAATGGTAATATGTCTTATAGGAGGTGTGTGTGGTGAATGGTAGCATGTCTTATAGGAGGTGTGTGTGGTGAATGGTAGCATGTCTTGTAGGAGGTGTGTGTGGTGAATGGTAACATGTCTTGTAGGAGGTGTGTGTTTTGAATGGTAGCATGTCTTATAGGAGGTGTGTGTAGTGAATGGTAGCATGTCTTATAGGAGGTGTGTGTGGTGAATGGTAGCATGTCTTATAGGAGGTGTGTGTGGTGAATGTTAGCATGTCTTATAGGAGGTGTGTGTGGTGAATGGTAGCATGTCTTATAGGAGGTGTGTGTGGTGAATGGTAGCATGTCTTATAGGAGGTGTGTGTGATGAATGGTAGCATGTCTTATAGGAGGTGTGTGTGGTGAATGGTAACATCTTACAGGAGGTGTGTGTGGTGAATGGTAACATGTCTTATAGGAGGTGTGTGTGGTGAATGGTAGCATGTCTTATAGGAGGTGTGTGTGATGAATGGTAGCATGTCTTATAGGAGGTGTGTGTGGTGAATGGTAACATCTTACAGGAGGTGTGTGTGGTGAATGGTAGCATGTCTTATAGGAGGTGTGTGTGGTGAATGGTAGCATGTCTTATAGGAGGTGTGTGTGGTGAATGGCAGCATGTCTTATAGGAGGTGTGTGTGATGAATGGTAGCATGTCTTATAGGAGGTGTGTGTGATGAATGGTAGCATGTCTTATAGGAGGTGTCTGTGGTGAATGGTAGCATGTCTTATAGGAGGTGTGTGTGGTGAATGGTAGCATGTCTTATAGGAGGTGTGTGTGGTGAATGGTAGCATGTCTTATAGGAGGTGTGTGTGGTGAATGGTAGCATGTCTTATAGGAGGTGTGTGTGGTGAATGGTAGCATGTCTTATAGGAGGTGTGTGTGGTGAATGGTAGCATGTCTTATAGGAGGTGTGTGTGGTGAATGGTAGCATGTCTTATAGGAGGTGTGTGTGGTGAATGATAGCATGTCTTATAGGAGGTGTGTGTGATGAATGGTAGCATGTCTTATAGGAGGTGTGTGTGGTGGCCACTCATGTTGGTAGCATGTTATAAGGAGCCAGAGATGACAACTGTCAATGTCAGAGTGGAGCTACCATGTTGAGAAAGGTGGCCAGGTGAATCATGTGCATAAGCAGAGTCGAGACTTGAGCCATGCTGCCAGATGCATACTATACCATTGTTGGAGCAGGAAGGAATACAGAGCTGTGCCCCCATATGTATTGACCCCAAAGGTGAACAGTGTCCATGACTCCAGGGATGGCCACTCCTATCCACTGCATCCAGAAGGCCAGTCTCGGACTATGGTAGTTGAAAATGCATGACCCAGATTGGCTGGTCTGGTGGGGTATACCAGCTGTTCAGCCAAAATGTATCAGCCTTAAGCATGAGACTGCCAACAGCTGCAGGTTGAGATTGCCGTTTCCAGGGGTGATGCTGATGCTGTCTTTGGTACAGAGTTTGGCATTTGACCACACAACACATTCCCATACCCCTCTACTTACAAAGAGAGTATGTACCAACATCTCTCTTTCCCATCATGTGGCCAACATGTACTAGCTACCTCAGGAAGAATCTTTTGAAGTCTACTAGGGGTCTAAACTACATATGGAAACATATCAATGTAAAAAAAAAAAAACTAAACTTTTTGTACTTTGTTGCATCAATTTGTTTGTTTTTGGAGTCTTTTCAACATGGGAACAGTCTGTAGGATTTTGAAGAGTGTAAAGAAGGGATATCTGTCTGTAGCTAGCAATCTGAAGGAATGGTCAGTGCTTCAATGCTCCATGCCTATTAAACATAAATATAAAGAGACTTGTATTAATAATGTAAAAAAGTTAAAACGTATGCTCTCGCTGGTGCACACACACCACACACACACACACACACACACACACACACACACACACACACACACACACACACACACACACACACACACACACTTGTTTCACAGTCAGTAGCCACACCACATACTTCTGGTTCTGAATTAAATTCTTAAAGTTAGAAATGACTGAGGAGTCAACAGATTTGCAGAAACATTAAACGTGCTAGAAAGAATGGAAAACCATCAAACTCTGCCCTCTTCCCTGAGTTCCAAATGTGTTAGTGTGGTGCAGGGCACACAGGTCACTACAGCACCTAGCCTTGGCTGCATTCCCTACCCCAAATCTAAAAGCACCATGTTCTTTAGAGCACATACTCAGTAGAGTGCCCCTTTGCTGTGCACCCTACATGTGCTCTCAGTGTTATTGATGGTACTGTTCAGTGGTGTTCATTGAGCTGTTGAAATGTGTGGAAATACTTTGTACTGCTCAGCGCAGCATTCATATCTCCTGTGTAGGACACCCTAGATGCCACATGTCTCATAGTAAAATATTCTTACATTTTGTGTTATTTTGTTACTCTTTGTTATTTAAAACTTTGTTTCTAAGTTGTGGTGTCCTACAATCCTAGCAGAAGTGGCAGGAGTCGTACTATTAGACATGCTAATTTTATTCTAACTAGCTATCCAGATTGTTGGCCAGATGTACCTTTTTTTCAAAAACCTTTGCCCACATTTGTAAAGAATATAGGTTGAAAGGTATGAGCATAGAATGAAAAAAAAAAAAAAAACAAACAAAGCAAGCTAGGGGAAGAGGTGCTGATGCCAAAATCAATGTGTCAAGTAGAGATGATTGTGGTACATAAGGGGAAGTAGGGAAGGATAACCTGCTTAATTCTAAACCAATGTAACTGTCCAACAGTAATTCCAAAACAATGGCTAAAGTATACACAGCTATACTATACTAGATGTCCTCTTGTCAACCAGGGTGGAGGAATCTCAGGTGGGGTTTGTGAAAGGCAGGACATTATAGATCCCTATAGGTTGTCATTAAAATATTAGAGTGACTACCATAAGTAGGAGTGTGGAGATTGGGTGGTGATATTACCCTCAGTGATTTATTTATTAAGGCATGCACAGATAAAGCCATCAGCAGTGTGGTTTAGAGAACTACAGAAGGTGTGTGATTTGTTTTGAAAGGGAAAAAATGCAGGATTTAGAAGGAAAGAAAGACATCAATGAAGATGAAGGAGGAAGACATTTGTTTCTACAGTTGTACCACATAGTACGATAATCCTAGGGGACTTCAACATCTCTACCTTATCTCCCACCTACTTAACAAAGCGATTAGTCAGTCAACTTACAAGACTCAACTCAGTGACAGAAAGCAACTCAACACTGAACCTCATTATCACCAACATAAATGGTAGATGCACTCAGGTAGGTACCCTGCCCAGTAATTTAAGTGACCACTAGCCTGTGCTTTCTACCTGGTCATTCAAAATAGCAGGAAAAAACACCAAACATGACCACCTATGGTAAGGAGCCTAGTTTAAGGCACTCTCCTGGATTCAATAAACTCTTCCTGCACAGAGTGAACTGTGTCCATTTAGTCTAAGCATTAACAGCAGTGCCCCTTGCATATTCATGAAGGTGGTCTGCTGCTAAGGCTAAATGGTCATGAACACTACTGTGTGCAGGGGGTGTGCTTAGGTAGTGCAAGCACATCTAACACACCCCCTGCACTCCAAAAGTGCTCTAAGGCACTTTTTAAAAGTATTTTAGTGTCCACAGGCACTGAAATGAAATAAATGAGTGTTTCAGTGTCTGCGGACACTGAACTAGATAGGGAAGCAAGAAAATGCAGGGGGTGTGTGACACATTCTGTCATGTATCGCTTGCATTGTAAAAGTGCTGTATGGCCATAGCCCTCAACTGTACAGGTTTCCACAGAATGCCCAGATGCCTGCTTCACATACCTCTCAACCCCCTAGAGCAAGAACAGTGTACAAAGTCATAAATAATGGGGGGACAAAGGCCCAAAAATAGGGACACTTCTGAAATATTGCACTGACAAACCCAGAAAGCTGATAGAATAAAAGGTTTGCAGTAGCACAAACTTCATGAAGGGTATGAAGACTGAAACCCAAATCTCTGCTAATGTAAAGGTGTCTTATGGCCATAGCCCTGAACTGTACAGGTATCTGAAGAATCCCCAGATGCCTGCCACACATACCTGTCAACCTCCTAGAACAAGAAAGCTGTAGATAGCCATAAATAATTGTATATGTTTTTTTCATACTAAGGTATGTTTAAGCTAGCTGAGCAGGTTTGCGTGTTATGGCCCTCTGCTCAACATTTCTTAAACATCCCAGAGGACATAAATAAAAATATACAGCTGAAATCCTAACACTGAGATAGCATAGTGGTTAGAGTCCTGGCTTTGTATGCAAGCATGCATGGTTTGAGTAGCAAGACAGGCCCTTTATTTTTACATGGGAAAGCAGTGTTAAAATTATTATTTTTATTTTAAATTATGTAGTAATTGATATTTATCAACCAGGGTAGTGTAGCTGGTATAAAATGGAAGTGTACGTGCATATAACATGTGAAACCACCTATGTGTACACAAGTTTCCCATACAGTATAGTCACACCCCTTGGTAATGTAAGTAAAGCACATAGAGGGATGTCATGTAAAGCAAATCATATATACTTACTAAATTAAGTCATTATTTTAATATTTCTTACAAATGAAAAGTGAGCAATGGTTAGCAGTGCTCAGCTATGTGTAGCCAGTTTAAGCAATGTTTAGACATAAATGCTAAGCAGCAGTCAGCTCAGCTAAGTGGATTTGTGCACTGTTAACCAGTGCTCAGCAATTTCCTTTTAAACACTGCTCAAATCAGCTTAGTGGGTTTGCACATTGCTTAGCTGAGCTCAGCATTTTCAAAATGGCCCAATCACGGTAAAGGATGGGAATATGGCCTTATTTAAATGGCACAGGTGGCACTACAGCCATAACCTGTTGTAGCTCACTCTGTGTAGGAAGTATGTCTGGTGTTGGTGAGGGTTCTCGCTTTCAGGTGCAGTGCTGGGGGATTATGGAGTCCAGAGTCATGGCTGTGTTCCTTGTAACAAACCATGATGACAGACTGTGCAAGGCTAGTACCAGGGCTCACAGTACAAAGCAGAGGCCTGGGACCATCTGGCATGTGACCTCACCAGTGCCACTGGAATCCCCCGAACTGGTGAGCAGGTATGGCATCACTATGCCAACCTGAAGCAGAGAAAGGGGGCACTCTTGGCCCAATGGATCCAAGATGCTCAGGATAAAAGTATCTGTAAAAGTGCATGTAAAAGTAGCCAACTCCAAATCCAGCTCCAGACAAGTGACAAGTGGAGTACCTCAGGGTTCAGTCCTGGGACCACTCTTGTTTGGCATCTACTTCTCTGAAGTACAGGCCAACATTAAGGGACTCTGGCTAACAAAGTTTGCAGATGACTGCAAACTGGGAGCCATTATTGAATCCCCAAATGATGTGGATATTCTACAAAAGGGCCTTACAGAAACAGATGTCTGGTGCCAGAGCCATGGGCTCAAGCTTATTGCCAAGAAATGTATAGTCATCCCCTTTGGAAAAAAAACATGTACCCATGAACTACCACATAGGTGGCAGGACACTAAACATCGAAAGTGTGATGAGACACTTAGGGACACAAATGGACAGTGGCCTCACTTTCGATAACCACATTGCCACAACAGTCAGGAAATCCTTCTATGTGGCACACCTCATCACGAAGGGCTTTTCATCCAGAAAAAAGGAGGTTATTGTCCCACTGTACTCATCCCTCATTAGACCCATTATAGAATACAATGCCCCATTTGGTATGTACCTCACAAGACATCTGCAACAGCTGGAAAGGCCACAGAAATACCTCACTAAAAAAATCACAGGCCTAAAGCAGATGCCATATGCTGACCATCTAAAAAAACTCCAGCTATACTCTGTGGCATATTGTCTACTCAGAGACAATCTCTGCTTAACATACAAAGCCATGTCAAACCCTGAGCTGTTGGACATGCTCCACTTAAAGAAATCCCAATCCCTCAGAGCCACACGCTCCAGGGATCTAAACCTTATCATCGCAATGAACAAACATGCTGGAGGGATAGGTTCCTGACCCAGAGACTCCGCATACTCTGGAATAGACTGCTCATACATGTCAAGCAGAGCACCTCATTGGCCCTCTTCAAAAGGAACCGTGATGATTGGATGGGAGATAGGAAATTCACCCCAGGGAATATGTCAGTCGCCCTGCTAGACAGGGGCCCAGAGAAGTAAATATTGTGGGAAAAAATTTCCAGGGAATTGTTATGGCTAGGCTTGCATAGGCCTCAGGGCCGATAGCCTAGTACCAACCTATGAACATATGAACCTGTGAACCATGCTCCAGCATTTTGTAAGTATCATAGCTATAGGTGTACCAAATACTAGCCTGAGTATGTGATAGAAAGGTATGGATAATGTTTGTTTTCTCCCCCTACAGCTGCAGTCGAGAGGACTAGCAATGCTGAGGCTCATGTGGACAGACTGTCAAAGCTGCACCGATAGGCTGGTGAGTACAGATCTACCTTGCAGTATAAAGTGAAATAAATAAGAAGGAGTGAAGTGTGTACTGTATTCTGTGTTTCCGATGATTAAATAAAAGTTTGCCAAACTAATAGTGATCTACAGTATATGCAGTAGTAGAGCAGTTTGTCATATCAGGACAATAAAATCCTAAAACAGCAACTGTTGTGTTTGTTCTGGTATGTTGCTATAGAAAAAGAATGTTTACAGGTTCTGCACAGAAAATATGGCTTTGGCAGCATGAATTAACAGAGGTTGTTCCGAGAACTAGCTGTAATGCAAAATAGTAGAATGTGGAGCTGTAAAACAATATATTATGACTAGGATCTGAAGTCTGAATAGTAATGTTGAATGTATTATAGTGTGCCCCCTGCTGCAGTGCCTTGTGTTAACCTTTGCTTTCCAGATCATATTATGTCCAAGGATTAGTGCACAGTACACTAATTATCTGTCATGCATGAATCTCAGTATTACAAAATAGTAGACTGTGAAGCTGTAAAACAAGATATGAAGGAAATATGTAATATTGTATGCACTAAGATCTGAAACCTGAATAGTAATGTTGAAAGTATTATAGTGTGTCCCCTGCTGCAGTGTCTTGTGTTAACCTTTGCTTTCCAGATTGTATTATGTCAAGGAATTATGACACAGTACACTATCTGTCATGCATGAGTCTCAGGATTACAAAGTCAGACTGTCTAACCTACAGAGCATTACATAGAAAACAGTCAAACAAGAGACAGTAGTCCCCCAGTAGCTCAGTGTGATGAGAAACAGCCTTGTAGCTCATTTTAGCACACCCAGACATGGTTTGAATCCAGGGAGTGATACTGAGATATGTGCATATATTCACTCAAGAAATCATGAATATTTGTAGAAACAGTCAGATAGTGGTAACATATATTTTCTCCACAGGTCTTACAGGTAATGAAATGTTTGTAGTAGCTGTTTGAAGGGTATAACAATACACTGTGTACAACTGTCCCACTGTCCAATGGGACAAAATGAGTGGGAACACTGTTCTGTCACTGGCATGAGATATGCAGTCACAACAATGACAGCAATCACCAGAGGGGACATAATGAGTGGGAACACTGTTCTGTCACTGGCATGAGATATGCAGTCACAACAATGAGAACAGTCACCAGATGGTGACATACTGAGTGGGAACACTGTTCTGTCACTGACATGAGATATGCAGTCACAGCAATGAGAACAGTCACCAGATGGTGACATATTGAGTGGGAACACTGTTCTGTCACTGGCTTGAGATATGCAGTCACAGTAATGAGAGCAATCACCAGAGGTGACATAACGAGTGGGAACACTGTTCTGTCACTGGCATGAGATATGCAGTCACAGCAATGAGAGCAATCACCAGATGGTAACATATTGAGTGGGAACACTGTTCTGTCACTGACATGATATCTGTAGTTTAGCTGTCTAGGCAATACATTTTGTGTGAGTAGACTATTTCTCATTCAGGGGCTGGGGTGGGCTTGTATGGTTTGGGTCATCCAGAAGTGCACTGGCAGGCCTTTATGTAAATGTTGTTGCTCATTCATGTCATGCTAAGGTCTACCAGGATGACAATACTGCATCTGGATATGTGTTTAGGTTTTGTCACTTCTCTGAACTACACAGCACTGTGTTATGTGATGCTATCTTGTAGCCGATGTGCAGACATGATTAATAGGTCTGTGAATGCCATTCATGGGTCTGGTCAAGGATACTGGTTTGCTAGCATGCGGTGATGCCAAAAATGAAAGAAGTGTGCACATTTAGGTTCATAGATTCATGGGTTAACAGTAGGCTATTATTCCAGAGGAACATCAGTAGCCTAGCCACAATATCCCATATTGTAAGTTCCCAGTGGCATGACTAATTTATATCTAGTTTTACGCCCCTTTCAGTGATAGCTTCAGGGACAAGATTGGGGCTGTAATAGTGATTGCCCATCCATGCATCCAGGTTATGCTTAAAGTGGGTCAGGGAGCTACTTTGCTTTATATCCAAAGGCAGTCTACTCTGTTAATGGGGGATTGTCTGTGATATAAAGCTATCTTGTCGGCAGGACTTATTTATGTTATGGCAGAAGATGAAGTCTCTTGAACAGGTGTTTACGATGTTACTAGTTCTGCGGATGTACAGCAAGTGACAGTGGACTGGATCCTTTGAGGCTATGCAAATTAAGCAGAGATTACCTCTCCAGAGTCTATAGGAAAACAAAAAAAAAGAAAAAGTGCTTTAAGGCTGTCTGGGTAACTCAAGAAACACATACACTTGTTTACTGTAATGAGGAAACAATGCAGCCTCTCAAGTTCATGTGCTTAGGTAAGCACATATTATTGGGGACATTATACTCTATTAATCACCCCTGGTGATTAGGATAAAGGATTTTCTAACATTAGTGGATACATAATGACTAAAGGATAACTAATTGTCAGTGAAAGTGCTTGGGTCCCTAATGACTGAGTCAGTTTTGGCTAAAGGCATAGTGCTACTGCTGCATTTCTTGGCATATAGTTTTAGGTTGTGCTTCTGGCAGCACTTAATGCTGCATGCTAGTCCCCACTGAAAAATCTGGAAGTCAAATGGTGAGGTAGTGCCAACTGCAAACTTGGTGAGCTATGAATTCTTGAAGTCAGCCGTAACACTGTAGAAGTAAACCAATGACAAGTGGTTCTGGAATCAATCACTGTGGGATACCACATATAAATACTCTTTTTGAAGACAGCAAGCCTCCCAAACAATAGAGTTGGCTACACCCACTAACCAGTTTGCTATCTAGCAGGTAACATAAGAGTTTACAATGACAGTAGTAACACTGAAGTGCACTTCTGAAACAGTTATGTGTACTGCATACATAGTTTCAACAAAAGACCTGCAATATCAGATATGTAGCATATCTGAAATGTATAGACATTCATGAAGGCCTAGAATTTCACATATGTAAGTAATACATGTAGAAGCCGTTGTTTCAAACCACATGAATAGAAACATACATTATGTGTTACATACATACATACATAGAAAAATCGCTACTATAACTTGTCAAAATAAATGGTTATTGATGGCATGAGATTTTGGTTGCAGCACTTAATTTCTACTGCCTTAGTAAAAAAGTACCCCTGTAATTACCTACTTTACTAGACTAAGAATAGCATTGAAAAGGATATGGGAAATGTAGAGATAGCATTTACTTCAGCTTTCAAATGCTAATCAGTGTAAACTAACTGTACTTCAGTCAAACATTCAGGAAAGATGTAAACGTTGAAAACATTTTACCACAATCGATAGAAAAAAGTGACAAAAGAAATTCAGAAGGACAGAATCACTATTGGAGAAATAGTTACGGCGTGATTTCTGAAGGATAAAATACAGCATCAGCTAATGAGAAAATACTTTTAGAGCAGTGATTAGATTCAGTTCCAAAGCTGCATGACATTTTTAGAGAAAATATGCAACATATTTTATTCTTTTAGAATATTTGGACATTTGTTATTCAACATGTTTCTTTACAAGGCACAACTGTCCAAAGCAATGCTGTGCTGTAAAATGGGGGAAAATCTGTATGATTATACAAGCGCACCTACATCAGCACACACACATGCACACACTAACAAGCAACACTAATAACAGACCATATGAAAAATAATTGCCAGTGGAGGGAAAAAGATTTGTAGCAACAAGCATGAAAAATAGTATTGCCTCCTAGGCTTGAATAATTATTAGAGACAATTTTGTAAAAAAACAAGTACATAGTGAAGTAGCTATCACTTCCTTGCTAAAGAGACTCCAGGTGTGTGTGTGTGTGTGTGTGTGTGTGTGTGTGTGTGTGTGTGTGTGTGTGTGTGTATGCATAGGCACCAGAAACATAGACCAAGGGGGGTGGGAGCACCACCCCACTTTTAGAGCTACAACGGAGGACTCACACGCATCATGTGAATTTTAAACACAAATGTGTGTGGGAATCACGTCACTGCTGCCAGAGAATCATCCAGAGTAAGCTTTGTTTTATGTATCTGAAACTGCTCCGGCTCCATTTTATGTATCTGAAACTGCTCTGGCTCTGTTTTATGTAACTGCAACTGCTCCAGCTGTGGTTTATGTAACTGAAACTGCTCCGGCTGTTTTCTGTATCTGAAACTGCTGTGTGTGTCTGCTCTGGCTCTGTTTTATGTAACTGGTGTGTGTGTGTGTGTGTGTGTGTGTGTTGGTTGACTCCATAACAATACATAGACTTTTTTGTGATTGAGACACACAGTGACATAGCTATGATCACAAAAAAAAAGTGATCTCACCTGATCATTCAATTTATGTATCTATAAAAAAAAATCACATTACTACTTCCACACCCAGTATATACTAACTCTTTGGTTACTGCATATCATGGAAAGAAGAAATCTCTGGGACACTACAACCTCGGTCTTCTGGGATAAAACCTGGTAATCAGACAGTAGTGGTTGTACAATGTGTACGCCATTAGTGTCTTGACAAGCCTGATACTAATGTCTGGTGCTTGGTACTTCAATGACTCTGCAGTTATGAATGGTAAAGTTTTTAAAAATTATTCAAATATGTACATAAAAGTCCTTTCCAACACAGGTACACTTCATGTGTAGTATTTCCTAGGGGCGGGACATTAAAATCAACAATATAATATTTGTCAAGCTTTTGATTCCAGAACTTTATGAGGTGGGAAAAATATGTTAATTTTTAAAGGTTTGTTTCTTGATGAAATTTCACAAAAGAAGAGACTTTCTGCTCTTGTGTTGCTACATGGTCATCCCCCTTGGTGATCTGGCATAATCCATTTTTTTCTGATTCTTATAGACTGGATAATGTGGAAAAGTAGGGAAGATAAACCCGTATCTTCTAAGAAATCTTTGCCTGCACCAACCAAAAATCCTAGGATGAAATAGTTCACATGTTATTCTGTGGCTTCGCTGACAGGTATTTTGTAGCTTCCAGTCATAGTGGTAAAGCAAAGCTTACTAGACAAGATACTACGTCATGCATATCTAAGACTGTACTTGGGAGGCATGTACTCTCTGTGAAAAGCTGTACAAAATCTGTGGTTGTTTATCAGTAAAGATGTAGCATTGAATTTTTTGTGATTGAGACACACAGTGACACAGCTATGATCACAAAAGAGTGGTATATCACCTGATCATTCAAGTTATGTATCTATAAAACGAAATCACATTACTACTTCCACACCCAGTATATACCAAGAAAATGTGAAAGGCTTTACAAAACGTGTAGCTGTTATTTCAGTAAAGATGCAGCAAAGATGTGAAAGACAATGAAAACATTGATGCAGCTAAACTTTGAAAAGTGTCAGTTCCTGAAAAAGGTAGATTACCTTAACTGATTGGAACTTTCTGGTTATTTAAACCACAGTGCTTTGGATGGTGTTTGCATTCAGAATTTTAAATTTGCAGGAAGTGATATCACTGTCCAGTGGTGTGAACATTGTTTCTAGATGATTGTTACTGTTGAAGTGATACTTTGCTCCCATATGGGATAAAGGGGTTGTGGATGGATTGATGATATCATTTGAAGGTGAGCATCATTCAGTATAAAACAAGCAGACACACACACACACACACACACACACACACACACACACACACACACACACACACACACACACACACACACACACACACACATACACACACACACACACACACACACCACTAAAATGGGTGTTTTGTAGAAAGTAAGTGTGCTAGGACACCTCCTGATTGTTTTTTCAAATCACATGACTCTTCCCTAAAAGTTCAGTGCAACAGGCTAGTTCATTGTGCTTTAGGATGGGAGCATTAAAAAATCTTTTCATGAATTTAGATAAGAACAGATAATAGTTGTTGCCTAGATCAGTTAACTAACATCTAGACGTTTTGCCTGCCAGTCTTTTCAACCACTAAATCAGTAGATATATTATAGTTAGTAGGAGGACTGGCAAGGTGAAAGTCAGTGCAATGCCATCTTTTTGTTCAAAACTATTTTTATTTTATATTTCCCTGGGCAAGAATATATTTATTTGCGTATTTAATTTTCAAGGTGTATTATTGCCCAACTCCTTTAAGTATTTTAGCACTCAGTTTCAAAAGCCTGTGCCATGGTTAGTTGTTTGTTGAATTATAAAAGGGTAATTACATAAAACGCGTGGATTTATTATAATTGTTGACGTTAGTCTTTTAATGAGAGACTGCTGACTTCAATTAAGTTAATAGTATGGTTGATTATTTTTAAAAGTGTAAAGTAATTGTATCCTGAATATGCTAGACTGTACTGGCAAGTAGCATTGTTGTTACTGTAAAATAGGGAAGGGATATTGTCATTTAAAGGGTATTGTTCATAGGTTCATAGGTAAGTACTAGGCTATCTGACCATGGGCATTTATAAGTCTAGCCACAGAGTGATGGTTTTCGCCTCCCCATTAGATTAGTAACCTGGGCCTCTGTCAACAGGGCTCCTGAAGTGATCCCAGGATAGAAGTTACGATTACCCATCCACTCATCAAGATTTCTCTTGAAGAGGGTCAGAGAGGAGGTCTGTCGAATATGGATTGGGATTCTATTCCAGAGTGAGGGGAGTCGCTGGGACAGGATTCTATCCCTTCAGCATGTCCTGTTTATTGTTGTACATAGGTTCAAGTCGCTAGAATGAGTGGTTCTGAGGGATCTCATTTTTTTGAGGTGAAGCATGTCCATTAGTTCAGGGTTTGACATGGCCCTATAGGTCAGCCATAGGTCACCTCTGATCAGACGGAAAGTGACTGAGAAGAGCTGGAGCTTTTTTTTAGTTATGCTTCATAGGGTAATTGTTTAAGGCCCTTAATCCTCTTAGTGAGGTACTTCTGTGGTCTTTCTAGTTGTTGCAGGTGTCTAGTGAGGTACATCCCAAATGGGGCATTGTACTCTTATGGGCCTAATGAGTGAGGAGTAAAGGGGCACAATCACCTCCTTGGATCTGGATGAGAAACCCTTTGTGGTCAGGTGTGCCACAAAGGAGGATTTCCTGACCATTTTGGCTATGTGGTTATCAAAGTAGAGCATGCTATCTACTTGGGTACCCAGGTCGCTAATTACTTCTTCTGTACTTAGTGGATTCCCATCTATGTGGTAGTTTGTAAGTACTTTGTTTTTCCCAAATGAGATTACTATGCATTTTTTGGCATTTAGCTTGAGGCTGTGACTTTGACACCAGGTGTTTGTCTCTGTGAGACCCTTTTGCAGGATGTCTGTGTCAGCTGGAGAATCAATTATTGCACCCAATTTACAGTCATCTGTGAAATTGGTTAGCCACAGTCCCTCCGCCTTTGCTAGTACTTCGGAGAAATATATACCGAACAGGAGGGGTCCCAGGACTGAGCCCTGTGGGACTCCGCTTGTGACTGGTTTAGAGTCAGACATGGCACCTGCCACTCTTACCATGTGGGTTCTGTCTGAGAGCCAATTGGCACCCCATCTCGTGACATGGGGGTTGATATTTAAGCTGGTGAGTTTGTCTATGATTCCTGAGTGTGGGATGGTGTCGAATGCCTTAGCGAGGTCCTGATATGCTGTGTGGACCACTTTTCCTTCATCTATGGCTTTGGTGACTGTTTCAAAAAAGTTGACCAAGTTCAGGAGGCAAGATCTGCCTTTATCAAAGCCGAACTGGGTGGGGTCCAGTGTCTGAAGGTTCCCAATGTCCCTGTTAATGAGCTCCATGATAATGCGTTCCATGGCTTTGCAGACCAAGCTAGTCAAGCTTATAGGGCAATAGTTCCCAGGGTCAGTTGTGGCACCACCTTTGTGGAGTGGTACGACTGTTGCTGTACGCCATTCTTTGGGTACATAGCCTGTAGAGAGGCTGAGTTTGAATAGTGATTTGAGATGGGGGGTTAGTTCATTTTGAAGCTCGTGTAAGACACAACCTGGGATAGCATCTTGTCCCTTTGATGCTGTGTTTTTGGCCTTTGCAAGGGCTGTCTTTACTTGTGTGTCTGAGATATCTGGAGTGCCACATTCTTCTGGGATGGGTGCGAGCCCCTTTGGTGGAGAGGAGGGGTGAAGTTTGCACTGAAATTGTCAGCCAGGATGTTGGCAATGTCGGTTGGTTCAGTGTATTTATGGCCATTATGCACTAGCTCGGAGCATATCTGAGAGTTTTCCCCTAGACACTGACATAGTTAAAGAAGGCCTTGTGGTTATCCTTAGAGTCATTGGCTATTTTTCTTTCAAAGTTGGCCTTGGATGACTTAATGAGGGAGCGCAGTTTCTTACTGATGTTAATCAGATATGCCTTCTTATTTTGGGATTTTGTTCTATCTTGCAGGGGTTTCCTCCTTCTGTTGTAAAGTTTATTTATGGCTGGGGTCCACCAGACTGGCTTCCTCTTTTTTGAGGAGTTGGTCTTGGTTTTACTTGGGATGGCTCGGTCCATGCTTTCTTGAAGGTGTTCATAGAATGCACTTGTAAAGGATTCTGCCGATGGGTCATCATTTTCCATTTGATTGGGAGCTTTGAAACTTCCCACCTCGGTCTTGATGAGTGTGAAGTTGGCTTTAGAGAAGTTTTTTACCTTGATTTCCTTGACTGGGGGGCTCGGGATGTGGATGTCCAGTGTGATTAGTTTGTGATCTGATCTTACCAATGATGAGTTTACCTCAGGTGTGGAACATAGGTTCCCCATGATGGTGATGATCAGGTCCAGTATGTTTTCACCTCTTGTGGGAGTGGTGACCAGCTGTTCAAGGGCATTTGAGTTTATAAACTCAAGGAAGCATTTGGGCTAGAGTAGTTTTCCCAGTCAATGTTTGGATAGTTGAAGTCACCCAGTAGCATGGTGTTGGGTAGAATCTTCATACTTTCTAATGTTCTCAGGAATGCTGCGTGAGGGCCCTGAAACAAGGTGGGAGATCTCTAGCAAGCTATAAATTGAACAGTCAATTTACCCACTGTCAATTGCACTTGGATGGTCTCAGATTCTGCGTGCTGTGCTACTAACCTGGAGGTGTGGGTGTTCTTGATAACTATGGACACACCCCCTTCTTTTGTGTTCCAGTCCTGGTTTTGGGACCTAAAGGTATGGTAGGAGTTATAGCCTGGTAGTGCTGGGGTGCTCTCTGGAGCCTTGAACCAGGTTTCTGTTACTGGACATACGTCGATTTCTTCCATACTAAGGAAAGCCTTGAGTGCATGCATTTTGAAGTTTAGACTTCTGGCGTTGAGCAGCATTACCCTCAGTTTTTGTTTATTATTGTTGTTTATGGAGGCGGGTTTGTCTTTTGAGCCTTGCCTAAAAAAGGCAGTATTGGGCCGGCAAGAGTCTTGGCCAGTATTCAAAAGCCCAGGGGCGACAGGTGCAAGCTGTCTCTGGCGAAGCAACATGGCTTGTCAAGCATGTCGTCCCAGGCTGACAAGTACTGGATCCCTTTTGAATGACAACAGTAGTTTAACCAATTGTTGAAACTGATAATTTTTTCTTCGTATGCTGGCATCATTTTGGGTGAAATTACTGAACACGTAGATAGAACAAAACTCTGAGAACAACAGTGGTCACAGAAACACAGAACTTTAATGAAGCTTTCAGGCTCTCAACCCTTCATCAGCATTACACAATATACAAATTTACATCATTTAAATAGAGGAACAATTAAAATCACATGATCAACCAGCCAATGAACTTTTTTTTAAAAAGTTATTTAAAAGGGAAATGTTTAAAACATAAAAATATGTACAAATAATGTGTTATACATAGTATATCATTTTAGTAGTATTTTATAAGTTATTTAGTTGGCGTTTAACTAGTATTGGTTTTATACTAGTAGTGTTATTTAATCCTGGTGGATTTTCAGCCTGTAGTCTTATTATCCACTCTAGTTCTCTTGTTTCTACAAGGTTATTTATATCACCCCCCCCTCATACCCACTTGTATTGCATCTATACATCTGAATTTAAAAGTATGTGTATTGAACTCATGTATGTGCTTATATAGGGCATTAGTCTGTATTTGTCTGTTTATTTCAGACCTATGTTCAATTATACGGTCTTTCAACCTCCGTATAGTCTTCCCTACATAAAATGCTTGACAATTTACACAAGTGGCAAGGTAGATAATCTTTGTGGTATTACAATTAGCATTAACATGAAAATAAAACTTCTTATGCGTTATGGGGTGTATAAAAATATTGTCCCCTTCAAAAATATCAGCACAGCAGGTGCAGTTATAGCATTTGTAGGTCCCTTTGTTACTATAACCAACATTGTGCCTTATGTCAAAATCCTTATAACACAACATGTTTTTCATGCATTGGTTATTTCTATAAGCAAAACTAGGTCTGGATCCTACTATATCACTTAACTCTGGCATGGCCATAAGTATAGGCCAATTTTTATATATTATGTTACTAATTTGATTAGAGTAACCTGAGAAGGTTGTTATATATCTTAATCTAGTGTCCTTTTTAGTAGGCACTAAATTACCATTATCTGCATCTATATTCTCCTCTAAAAATATTGGTTTATAGCTTGTTTTCCTACCCTCAACTATCATATCAATATTTTTCTGTATAATAGTCTCAGAGTATCCACTTCTTAAAAATTCAGCTTTCATTATGGATGTCTCATTCAAATATACCTGCTCTTCTGTTGTTAATCTGCTTATTCTAATTAGTTGTGACTTAACTATACTTTTGAACACATGTGGGGGGTGCATACTATTACTATCTAGATATCTTATTGTATGCACATCTTTTTTATGTACCATAGTATGTATTGTTTCATCCTTTTTATACACTTTCACATCTAGAAATACAATCTCATTGGAAGATGAACACATTTTAAAGTTAAAGAATTGTGTAGTGTTATTTTGGGTGAAGGCAGGATGCTACTCAGAGTCAGAGTCATACCAGCCTGGGCTATATGGTCAGAGAGCTCCTCCATGTCTCTTTTCATGTAGTCCAGGGAGGTACGTCTCAGGTCATTTACGCCAACATGTACAATGACAGAGTCATATTTGTACTTGTTGTGGAGTGACCTGAGTGCATGTGTTATGTGGTGGATTCTGGCACCCGACAGGAAGCTTACGGTAACCTTCTCCTTGTTTAGTCTAGTGAGTGAGACGTCTGTGTGCCTGATGATAGACTCACCAATTACTAGTGTGTTAGGTGTGTTATTTAGCCCTAGGGGCTGTTTTTGCTTGGCACACTGATGTTGTGACGTATGTGTTACCTGGTTTCTGTTGTGGGGTGGGGGTCACTTGGGTGTATGCTTAGGAGGTCTCTGTTGTTTAGGCAGGTTCTTATTTAGAGCATCTGAGTATGTTTTTGCATGTTTCTGAGAGTTGTTTGCTGGTGCAGCTGTGGCTGGTCTATGTGAGTCCGGTAATGTGGTGCTAGTGTTGCCCTTCTCCTTGTGACTGGATGATCCAGTTGTGGGTTGAGAGAGCTTAGCCTCCAGTTTGGCTGTGTAGCTGCATCTCTCACATATGTTTGTGCTGGTTGGGAGGAGGAGGGGGTTGTCTGTGTACATGAGGCACTTGTAACATTGCCTCAGGATGCCCAGATTCACCAGCTGGACCAGAGAGCACACCTGAAGCTCTTCCTTGAACATGCCTGAATAGATGGTTGGAACTGTATTGTTGATTGGATGAGTAAAGAGCTTTATACTTCCTGAGTATAGGGCTGAAGTGCCAGCTGTAAGCTAGTGCTAGTTTTAGTGTGTTTTAGCAAGTGCCTGTCTTAAATTGCCTTATTTCTAGTGCTGGGTTGAAGTGTTTCAAGTTTCAAGGGAAAAACTGAAGTGCAGACTTCGTGGAGCCTGGAATAGTTTAACCACAGCTAAACAGTGTTGCGCAGTGTGCAAACCCGCACAAAACTGCGCTAAGCGGTTTTTATACCAGGGAGATCAAAAAAGATAGAAATTAGCCCAAAATGGCCAATGAGCTACAAATTACTGGGCTGGGACCACTCCTACAGGGACAGATAGGCTGCTCAGAGTTCCCTCTCTCACAGTGAACAAGGAAGCCACCTAATTATCCAAGTATGATATGGGCAACACAGGAAGCTTTACCACAGTCTTGGATTCAGCAAAGCCTGAAAACTGGACTAGACTAGTTCAGAAAGGTGGGAAAACAAGGAATTTTTGTGTTTTTTTTTCAGAAACAACAGAAATGCAGAGCTTAAATTACTTTAAATACACAGAGGAGGCTAGCACACTTGAGTGTGTAGCCTGCGACTGTGTTACTGGTTACTTAAATGCAAAAACAACAAACAGTAACTTTTTTCAAGTGCAACAAAGAAATAAGCACAGTAAGCAATGCAGATATCACTAAGGATCCACAGAAGCACTGAAAAGCTGCATTTTAGGTGGAATTAGCATTTCAGGGAAAACACGCAAACAAACAACAAGCATACAAACAAAGCTAGATTCAGCAGGCCTGGTTCTAGTCTATGCTACAGCAAACAAGTGTACCAATTTCAGCAAGAAATAGTTCAAATATGCAAGCACCATAAGCCTTTAACCAGAAATTCCCAACTCAGAAGGGCAGAGTCCAGCCTTTCCTCCCACAAGAGTGCAGACCACGAACCTTCTTAATGTAAAATAACTGGCCTGAAGCCCAAGTGCTTAAACCAGAACTAATACACTTTTAGAATAACAGACACTGAGCCCTCAGTCAGAAGTTCCCAACTTAGAAGGATGTAAGCTACCTGTCCTGCCACCACAGTGCAGGTCACAAACCTTCCTAATGTAAAACAACTGGTCTGAAGCCCAAGTGCTTAATCCAGAAGACTTAGAATGATAGCTACACTTTAATCAAGTTACTACCAAGCAGTAATAAATACAATTGAATACTTTAAAGAATGCCTGGATTAGTACTCAAGTTACACAAACAAAGCTAGATTCAGCAGGCCTGGATCTAGTCTATGCTACAGCAAACAAGGTGTACCAATTTCAGTAAGAAGCAGTTCAGATATGCAGGCACTATAAGCCTTTAACCAGAAATTCCCAGCTCATAAGGGCAGACTCCAGTCTCTCCTCTCACAAGAGTGCAGACCACGAACCCTCTTAATGTAAAATAACTGGCCTGAAGCCCAAGTGCTTAAACTAAAAGGCTTAGAATGAGTTACACCAAGCAGTAATAAATACAACTGAGTACTTTTAAGATGACGCAAAAGCAAAATAAAGTAGGAAGAAACACAAATACAGATATAAGAAATACAAATTGTGGTACTGAAAAGGTATTAACCCACTCGTGGAAATCATTATGTATATCAATATAGTAGTCTTAAGCAAGAAGCGGTCACTGCTGGTACAACAGCACTAAAAAGCATAGGCTGATAGGAAGTGTGTGAAATCCTGTGAAGCCACTGACCACAGCCTAGATAGTATTCATTTGCCAAATGTTCTTAAGGCCAAGAACATGTCATTTTAAGTAGTAATACAGTTTGTTGGGTTGTCCTGACACTCTGCAGATCATTGTTTGAAGATGATGAGGGTGTATGTGAAGCTGCAGCAGGGGTTGGGATTGTTTCTTCCTTAATCTGGTACACACCTTCCCTGCCTTCATTTCTAGAAATTTCTTTGAACAACTTCTTACTAGTCAGTGTTCCAACTCAGTACAGATGATGAAACTGTAAAACAGCTTTCATATGTTAATGTAAACAGGTGTATCTACTTCAGATGTGATTTTGCCTTCAGGATCACATCCCTTAATCTTTCAGCTTCTACACTGATGGTGTGTCATCAAAGATGGTAACATTGGTGTTGATGCTGTCAGTGCAAGGCATTTCATCTTTTCAGGCAGCTAGGTTCAGGCTTTCAGGACCAGGATTGGAACTGATCTTGTTAGTGCCATTGCAAGTCTCTGAAGCTTTAACCTTTAGATCTTTCAGCCCAAAGTTCATGATACTGGGCTCAGGCCTGTTGGTCATCTGGTGCCAATGTCTGTGGTCAACAGTTGGTGCTAGGCTTTATACCAATGTCATTTGTGTCTACATCAATGGGTGTTGATTTTCAGGTGCTTGGTGTTGATATTTCCGGCTGAGTGTTGCTTCAACATTAATTTCAGCATCAGTATTACAGAGTGTGATGCATGTGCACTGCTTGGCACTTAAAAATGCATTGACTTCAACTAGATATTCTCTTCTGCCTGCTCTTTCAGTCACTCAGCCTTCTCAGCAGTAAGATAGAGTGTGACAGATGATTACTATTGTCATCAGAGATGCATGGAAAGAACCAGATGATGGGGCACATATTTATAGTACTCTCAGTTCTGGTCTCACTCTGCTTTGGTCTCATTTTTTGGAGAAGCCTCTGCATCTAAGGTCTTCACAACCCAGTTAATGCACAGATCTGGCAAGCCTGACCTGGACTTTCACTCCCTTTAGTTAACTGCATGGTTGCTCCACTTCCAGGTATGGTCAGGGAGACTTGGCATGACTACAAAATAACTTGACTAAATTCAGAAAATGTTAATTCAAGCACCAAAAGGGAATTGGCTAAGCTTAAAATGTCCTCCAAGTGAACCTATGTTGTGGTACTAAATAGTTATAAAAAATTGCCCTTTTTAGATCACTAAGTGCCCCTCTCACCCTCCGCTCCCCCCCCACCAGTCTTCACCAGCTTCCGGCGCCTATGTGTGTGCATGCGTGTTTATGTGTGTGTGTGTGTGTGTGTGTGTGTGTGTGTGTGTGTGTGTGTGTGTGTGTGTGTGTGTGTGTATGTGTGAGCAGATAGCATCTCTAGTTGAATAAAATCCAGTCATTCAGCAAATCTAATTGCTCATAAGTGGGGGAAGTTAAATACAAAAGGACATATTGCAGCTGTAAGTTCTAAGCACTTCCTCTAACAACACCCACTGAGAGTTTGTGTAATCTGACATGCAGTATGCTAAAAAGGCTCTTTGAAAACCTTGCCTCTAGGTGAACATGTGACTTACACAGTACTAAAATGTAAACAAACTCCTCTAGCAAAAAAATCTGAGATAGTGCCCCTTTAACTTAAAAGGGACGGACATGAAATAATTTTAACATCAAAGGACAGACAAGAAATGCTTGACTTAGCTTTCTTTAAAGCAGAGGGCAATGTTGCTACATTGTTTTAAGTTCAACATTTCACAGCATAGTCTTTCATTTAAGAAAACAAGCTTGTAGCTCAACATTTCACAGTATTTTCTTTCAATTAAGAAAACAAGTCTGTAGTTCAACATTCATATTTACAAATGATAGAATTATCTATAAAATTATATCTGGCTAGGCTGGCAGCCTTCACCCCCCCCCCCCCAGAGAACTCAAGCTAGTTTTTCAAGTGACCCTTGAGAAACGCTGCTTGAGAGGGTCAGGTCTATCTGAGTATACCTACCCCATTCCCTGTCTTGAGAGCCCATCTGCATTGGCATTGCTACTCCCACTGTGGTGCTGCACTGACATATCATATGCTTGCAACCCTAGGCTCCATCTTAACAACTTGGCATTTTGCTGGCTGGTCCTGTTTAACCATGTTAGGGAGTTGTGATTTGTCATAACAGTGAATTTCCTTCCATACAGGTAAGGCTGAAGTTTCTGCAATGCCCACACTATGGCTAGACATTCCTTTTCTACAGCTTCATAGCATTCCTCCCTGGGTTGGAGCCTATGACTGAGATAAACCACTGGGAGCTCTTCTCACACTGAAGAAATCTGGCTAAGTACAGCCCCCACCCCATGGTTCGAAGCATCCACCTGCACAACAAATTCTTTGCTGTAATCCGGACTGGCTAACACAGCGGGTCCTCCCAAAGCTTCTTTAAGCTTCTGGAATGCCTGTTCAAATGCTGGAGTCCACACTACCTTATCTGGCCTGTTCTTCCTTGTCAGGCCTGTGAAGGGAGCAGCTATGGTACTGTAACTGGGGACAAACTTTCTGTAGTACCCTGCTGTCCCTAAAAATGCCCTCACCTGCTTTTTAGTAACAGGTGTAGGCCATGCCTGAATGGCTTCCACTTTGGCAGGTTCTGGCCTTATCTTACCACTTCCCACTCTATGTCCTAGGTAGGATACCTCCGCCATACCCCCCTGCCATTTGCTTGGCTTAATGGTCAACCCTGCCCTCTGTAGTCTACCCAGCACCTCCCTGACATGCTGAAGGTGCTCTGACCAGGAAGGGCTGTAGATGGCAATATCATCTAGGCAAGCAAAGGCAAACCCTCCTGCTCCTGCTAGGATATGATCTACCAGCCTCTGGAAAGTCACTGGGACATTCTTCATCCCAAAGGCATCTTTGTGAACTCATACAAGCCAAAAGCAGTTACAAAGGCTGACTTCTCTCTAGCATTGAAAGTCAAGGGCACTTGCCAGTAACCCTAGGTAAGATCAATGGTTGTAAGATACTTAGCCCAACCCGGCTGCTCTAGGGCCTCATCTGTTTTAGGCATGGGGTAAGCATCCGACTCTGTGTGACTATTTAATTTCCTGTAGTCACCACAGAATCTAGTGCTGCCATCCTCCTTTGGCACCGGCACCACTGGGGAGGCCCAGGGACTGATGGACTCTTGAATTACCCCTAGTTCAAACATTCACTGTACCTCCTCCCTCAGAGTCTGTTTGACTCTCTCAGGCACTCTATAAGGGGCCTGCCTAATAGACCTTTGAGGTCCTGTATCCACCTGGTGCTGATCCAGGTGGGTGCACCCTCGTTTCCCAGTGAACATGCCCCCAAATTCCTGCAACACTGCTTGGATTTCTCAAACCTGGGTAGCGATAGCTGCTGGGACATTGCTACCCCTTCCACTAAGGTGTCAGCCCGAGCCTCACTGAGGATATCAGTCCCCAGATCTCCCTTAGACTCCTCCTGCAATCCAATGCAAATGCTCAGCACAAGGGCCACCATATCATGGTAAGGTTTCACCATGTTAACATGGTATAATGTGTGCCCCTGCCTTCTGCCTAGCAGTTCCACCATGTAGTTAACATCACTTACCTTTCTTACCACCTTGTAGGGTCTGTCCTAAGCTGCTTGCAGCTTGTTGTGTCTGACAGGAATGAGAACCATTACCTGCTACCCTACAGCATACTCTCTAGCTTGAGCATTCCTGTCATACCACACCTTTTTCTGTTGTTGGGCTTCTGCCAGGTTCTCCTGGGCCAAGCCCATGAGTTTCCTGAGCCTTGTCCTGAGGTTTAGGATGTATGCTACAACAGACTCCTTGTCAGACTCACACTCACCTTCCCACTCATCTCGAACTAAATCTAGATGGCCCCTCACCCTATGCCCATACAGCAACTCAAAGGGTGAAAAACCTGTGGATTACTGGGGAACGTCTCTGTAAGCAAACAACAGATGAGGCAAATATTTGTCCCATTCCCTCTTAAACTGATCTGCAAATGCCCATAGCATGGACTTGATTGTAGAGTTTAACCTCTCAACAAGACCATTAGTCTGGGGATGGTAGGGGGTGGTTTTCATGTGCTTCACCCCACAGGACATCTGCAGACAAGCCAGTAGGTCTCACATGAAATTGGAACCTCTGTCAGTCAATATTTCTTTTGGGAAACCTACCCTGCTGAAAATCTCTAACAAAGCATTTGCCACCTTCTCTGCCACAAAGGAGGACAAAGCCACTACTTCAGGGTATCATGTAGCATAATCCACAACCACTAGAATATACTTTTTCCCTGTGGAACTTGGGGTACTCAGAGGACCACAATATCCATAGCTACTCTCTGAAATGGCTCCTCAATCACAGGCAAAGGCATCAAAGGAGCACTCACCTTGTCTCCTGCCTTTCCTACCTTTTGGCACTGCTCACAGGTCCTGCAGTACCCTGTTACATCTCTGGAAATTCTAGGTCAATAGAAGTTCTGCATAATATGCCTCTTTGTACATTTTATACCCATATGACCTGCAAAGGGAATATCATGGGCTATGGCTAGAAGCACCAGACAGTAAGCTCTAGGCACTACCAACTGCTGTACTCTCTCACATTCTAGCCCTCCCTCAGGGGTCAACTCTCTGTACAGTAACCCTTTGTTCCAGTATACAGATTTCCCCCTTCCCTTGAGAATCAAGTGCCTCCCTAGCTACCTCTCTCAGGCCTTGCAGTGTAGGGTCTGAGAGCTGAGCCTGTCTCAACTCTCTCCTTGTAATCCTTCCCAGCTACCCTTCCACAGGAAGTCTGGCATCCTCTGACAGTGGTGCCTCACTGTCAGCCTGGGTACTACTACTCACCTCTACCGTTGCAGCTACTCTGTCCAAGGGACCATCAGTACCCCCAAACAGCTGTGGCTCTCCTTCATTTTCCCAAAAAATGAACCACAAGCCAATAAAACACACAATCAAGGCGGTGATGAACAGAATCAGGCAACTGGATACTGAAAACCTTTGTTTAATCCCAACAAAAGTCAAACGAATAAAAAACAGACAAAATCCACTTCCAATAACGTTAAGAGCGCTTTCACTTTGCCAAATACAAAGCTTCATCAGAACAATAATCTTGTAAAACTAAGGTGATTAAATATATTTATGCTGTAAAATATTAATTGAATAATTACTTAATTTTCTTAGAAGATTGAAGTTTCTTAAAATGACAATCATTATAACATATATATATATATATATATATATATATATATATATATATATATATATATATATATATATATATATATATATATATATATATATATAGCCATGCTATGAAATATTAAAACAGTCAACAGTCAGCTCAACAGTACACACACCCATTAGTGTAAAAAAAGTTGAAAATACAGATGTTGTTCTGAACTTGTAATAACAATAGATATTATAAATAAATAAATAAATTTAATCTATTAAAACATATTAATAAATATGAATACAAGTGAATACCCAATTAAAACAGCTGAAATACAAGTAACTGGAATAATAAACATGAATGCATGAAATGCTGTTAAGTACCTTAACTAATACCCAAAGTAAATATAAAAGCAACCTAAATATACCCAAAAAACATGCACAGGAACCTCCTAGAACATAAACACTTAATAGACATGCTGGATCACCTAAGACAAAAAAAATGTGTATAAATGCCTATAAACACCTCAAGTACATTGAATGTTAACAAATCATAACTTAGCCTGTCATAACTTTAATACGCTGCTTATACTAATGTTATCATTCAAGCCAGGGGGTCTACTGGCATCAGTTTTTAACTGCCAAAATAATTCTCGAAACTCGACCCTTGACTCCCAACTACCTCCCTGGGGGTCACTACCTACTTGTTCTAACACAGCAAATTCTATTTTCATATTATTACAAACTGAGCGTTTATAGAAAGCATGTGATTCATTTTCTTTACTAACTTCATAAAAATGTTCGTAAATTCTTTTTCTAAGGGTACGTGTGGTTTTCCCCTATATAAAAACTATTACAGCTTAAACATATACCAATATATACAATTCCTCTTGTACCACAATTATAATATTTCGATGCTGTAAACCTTATACCTCTAGGAGGGATCTGAATATCCTGCTGTTGTAAAATAAATTCACACTGATGACACGCACCACATTTAAAGGTACCCCTTTTGGAACTAACATTGTCACACTGTTGAAAGTCATTCCTATCAAATATGTCCTTTAAATTCATTCCTTTTCTCCTAATAAAGGAAGGTTGGTCAGGGATATATTTCCCCATCTAATTATTAACTTTAAGTAAAGGCCAGTATTTTTTAATAATTTCTTCTACTTGCCCAGATGTAGCTGAAAATGTATGTGTAGATGCTTGATTATACTGTACACTATTTTCACTTTCTGGGATATTGACCCCCTCACCCAGTCCAGTAAGTGGAAAAAACTTCCTTTCCCTATTATCAGTTACCTCCTTCACCAAACCACGTATCAAAGAGTTGGGGTAGCCTCTTTCCAGGAACAAACAACTAATGTATTTAACCTCATCTAAAAATATCATATCTTCACTGGTCATTCTAGAGGCCCTTATCAACTGGCCTTTAACAATTCCTTTCTTCTGGTAGAAAGGATGTCCACTCTCAAAATGTAAAATGAAATCTTCAGTTTCACTGCTACAGAGTAGCTCCCTCCCTGAAGTAACCACCTCACCATTCCTGGCTGCAAGTATGCAGTCTGTCTGGGTCTCCCCCAGGTTACCAGTCCCACATGCATGTCTCCTAGCCTGACTGCGTGTAACTGCATAAGCACATGGTACTGCCTCATCCAAATCCTGCCCGCTCAGGACATCTGCAAGATGGTATTTAGTACCCCTGTTGTCTCAAGACAACCTACTATTGACATTTTGTCTTTCCCACTAACTGGCTCCCTCACCTTTTGTTCCCCACCTTCCCTCCATGGACACCTCTATGCCACATGGCCCCACTGGTTGCATTCAAAACATTTAACCCTAGCTCCTGGATGTGTACCTGAACTAATGGCTTCCCCTGCTACTGGCAGATTCTGTTGTGGCAGTCCGTGCTACCCTTCATGTGTTCCTTTAGACCCATGAGCAGTACTGGGGATCCCTTTCCTGTGCAGGGCTACCCTGCTTGCCAGGTATAGGTCTCCCTTCTTCCCCAACTCATCTGATGTAGAATATTGTCTATTAGCTAACCAGATCCTCATGTCCTCAGGCAAAGGGCTAAGGGCTTTTTCCCTCTCCAAAAGGTCAGCCAGCCCTTCAGAAGTGGTAACCTGACATCCACTCACCCAGCTATGGAAATAAGTGCTCATTTCAGCAACATATTCACACACACTTTCATCTGCCTTGTGTCTATGCTCACAAAACTTTTTCCTATACATTTCAGGTGTTATCTTAAAAAACTCTTATAGACAATTTTTACAGCAGTATAATCAAAACATGCACTGTCAGACATTTTATATAATACAATTACAGCTTTACCATGGAGTGAGGGGGTCAGGAACCATACCCAGAACCCTTGGCCAACTTCATACTGTTTACATCCCCTCCCAAACATATGAATGAAACTATCAAAAGTACCCCCCTCTTTAAACTGCGGAAGAAATTTACTGACCTTTTGTGCTTCTGGGGTCCAGTTACTCCCTTCCCCGTTACCTCCAATATCTGGTCAAGAGTCAGCATCTCCTTCTCATCCTGCCTCTGCCTCTCTTTTTCCTCAGCTTCTAGGCATAGCAGTTTCTTATTCTCCTCACTCTCTAGATGCCTACGTTTCTCAGCTGCTTCTAATTCCACATGCCTGGCCTCCAACTCAAGTCTCTTTAGCTCCAGCTGGATTTTTAAGTCCACTGCAGAAAGGTTGAGCTGTCCATTCTCCGAGGGTATTATATCTCCACTGCCAGTCTGATGGTCCTCCTGGTTGCTGTTTTCTGATGCAGCTGTAACCAAGGCTACAATCAAGTCTGCCTTAGTTAGTTTTCCATGCACCATTCCACTAGACTGGCACATTTCCGCCAGCTGACTCCTTGTCAGCTTCCCAAACTCCACTGCTGACATGCTGCCTGCTCACCCTGACTAACTAAGCTAACAAAAGAAATAAAACAATTGTGATCTGAACTTTGAATATTCACTGCATGGCAGCTGTTTTAGAGTACAAAACACCTTCAAAGCTTACTGTACACAAGCTACAGGAATTCCCTCTACCCACACCACTACAAGCCAATTAGTGTTTGCCACTAATTAATATGTGATGTGGATATCCCACCACTGCCAGACACTAATGTGACACCTGTTCTCTAGCCCAGCTATCAAGGGGCCTCAATCCTCACCACTAACAACATAGAGGATGTCTCATATATGAGGAAAGGATAACAAATGCACACAGTAAAGTGCAATTTCCCCTAAGAGCACACAGAGATTGCAGTCAGTCTGGGGCTGGTCACTCCTCTGCTCTCCAGGTCCCCAATAAGACTCCCCATTGGCACAGCTATAGGGTCCAGATCTCAGCCAGATGGACAAGCTAAAATATCCAGCACCCTCTCTGTCCAACCAGTGCTTCACGTCCCTGTCCAAGTAGCTGACATACACACACTTTGAGATAAGAGTTTATAAACCACACAGACACTTCTGGGGAAGGCTGGCACATGTTCTCCAGCTGTGCCCCCTTTTCCCAGACTATACGGTAGTATCTTGCCAAAACCCAGCTAATATTTATCAGCTACTTAAAGGCCCTTAAAAGGGTGTCCAATTATTAGTGTGCAATATTATTATCCAATTGGTAGTATAACTAAACAGTCAAGGCTTATTAGAGTGACTTGGTACAGTATCTTTATATACATGCAATGTACTCTTAGAGGTTAACTTATCTCTACACAAAGCAGCCACAGTCGAAAAGTTTTAAAATATTTACTAATAAATAAAAAACACAAGACAATACTTCTTAATACACAGCGCTAGTCAAGATTTCAGAGATCACAGAGAAATACTTAAAATAATTCAGTAGTACAGTTCTGACATCACAGAAAAGCACCTAGTCTATTTTTTCTAGTTTCTAACTATTTCTAAAAGAAAACACAAGTCTAAGATAACTGACTTAAGAAAACAGGCAGTGCTGTGAGTTGGATGGTCAAGACAAAAATGCTTAATAATCTCGGGTTCTCTCTGTTTAAATTGACATTGCAGTTCTGATAAACATGACATCATTCTTCACAACTTCATGGGGTTCCCAGGCTGACAGACACTACATTCTTATTATCTTGCACCTGCAGGAAACTGCAGCCATAAAAGACATTCCATGTGCAAACTCTAGTAATTATTCCTTAAGCTAAAATAATAGACAAGATGCTTCACTCCGGACTCTTCAACTCCAAATTCTAACTTCAAAAAGACACACATGAAATAATTTTAACTTCAAAGGACAGACAAGAAATGCTTGACTTAGTTTTCTTTACAGCAGAGGGCAATGTTGCTACATTATTTTAAGTTCAACATTTCACAGCATATTCTTTCATTTAAGAAAACAAGCTTGTAGTTCAACATTTCACAGTATTTTCTTTCATTTAAGAAGACAAGTCTGTAGTTCAACATTCATATTTACAAATGGTAGATTTATCTATAAAATTCTATCTGGCTCGGCTGGCAGCCTTCACAGTCCAAGTTACACTTGAGCCTCCACAAAAGGGTGTCTCCACTTTAAAACAACTCATACCCCAGTATGAGTGCAAGAAATGGGCAGATCTCAGTAAATAATGCTTTTAATAGACAAGTAAATGTTCAACACCCAAAAAACAAGGGATAAGTGCTTTTGTCCTACTCATCAGAATGGTGCAGATTAATTTCCACTTCCTTTTATACCACAGTTATCTCCCCAGAAGTTAAAAGCAATTAAAACCAATAAATTAATTTACAATGAAAAGGAAAAAATGTAAGTGAAAGTTTGAAGTGGCATACATACTATGCAAACTTTTTGCTAATCAATTCTTTCCCTTTATAATTCTTATGTAATTAAACATACTTTAAAATATCTAGAATTACTATAAATTATAGTTACTGATATAATAAAATGCTAAAATCATACTTATAAAATTCTATAAAAATCCATCAGCCAGGTAAAAAAATACATGTAAGTATCATGTAAAACATGTGAAACCCTTATTTACTTTATCGGATTATCATGTTTTCATGGCTCTTAGCTTGAATGCAGGCTGCAAAACAATGCTGTCATTTAAGCCAGGAGGGGATGCTCCATTAAGCCTAAGGTGCCAAATTACTTATTTATATTCTAAAACAATTCTCCCCAGGGATCCTTTCCTATATTTCTATAATACCAAACAAAAATCTGTTGTAATTGCTGCAGGTTTCTACATGTTTAACAATGGCATTTTTAACATTTTTACTAATATCATAATTGTGCAAATATATAATCTCAATGTCCTCTACAATTTACCTATGTAGAATTCATAGCACCCTGAGAATTTTGCCAAATAGACAATACCTATTGATCCACAATTGCCAGTCATAAAAGGAATTTCATTTAGAATTGAAACCATTATTTTAAATGATGCCATCTTTCTCTAATATCCAGGGACATTGATTACAAGATCGGCACTTATTAGTTCCCTTTTTGACATTTCCATCCCTCTTTGTACTAGTCCCCTCAAATATTTTTTAAATTAAAAAGAGTCTTAACAAGGGTTCATTGGCAACAATTATGACTATGTCATCACTACCCTTCAAAACTTTCCAGATGCCTTTTGATAATATTCTTAGTGGCTCCAGATAACTCATTAAAGGCTCTGCCACATGCCCTTTCAAAACAGGTGTCGTGCCCAGATGGGGGTCTATATTACTGCATCAAAATGCCATAACATTGAACGCCTGAATGCCGACAAGTATTCAGCAGAATTCACTTCTGCAATTCACTAAATACTTGGCCAAATAAATACTTGCCCTGCAATGCAGCTGAACTAACTGTACATATACCAAACTTACCCATGTGGAGAAATATACCAACTCTGAGATCACACTACAGTGGAGAAAAGGGCAACATTGTGTAGTTGGCCAACTACATCTTTGCCCTTGAAGTATTCAGCGAATTGCGAAAGTGAATTTCACTGAATGCTTGTTGGCGTTCAGGTGTTCGATGTTATGACATTTCGATGTCATAATATAGACTCCTCAGATGTTGTTAGGGATTCCTTCAGAACAAAATTAATGTCTTCTCCCAATAATGGTTTTAATTTTGTGCCCCAGTAATTTTTTACCTCAGTAATAATATCCTGAAGCATAGGTTCTGGATATCCCCTCTCTATAAAAATGGTCTTAAGTGTATTAACTTCACATTCCAAATTACCAATACATTAAGTCATTCTTACAACCTTTAAACATTGCCCTTTAACAAGATTGTTTTTGAACACAACGGGGTGTAAATTAGTATAATGCAAATATGAATTACTAAAGGTTGGTTTGTTTTAAAACCATCCCCCATTTGTTCTAAATGAAATCTAAATAGTTACTAGTGTTTGTATTGAAAATGTAAGTAAATTAAAAAAAAAAAAAAAAAAAAGATAGACCTATGTAAAAAGTTAATTCGTTAACTTTTGTCCTCTGGGCCAGTCCCCAAAATAAATATGTCATCTAAATATTGTAAGTATAACTTAATAAACTTGAAATAATTACAAGAAAAAAATCTTATTTTTTCCTACGCCAGTAATACTGCATTTGCAAAAAATGGTGGCACAAGTGGCTCTCATTGCTACTCCCTTTGACTGTTTAAAAATCCCTCCCTCAAAATAAATAAAAAGATTTAGGGCTAGGTCTACCATATCCAATAAAATTCTAATGTTTCCAGCTGATACAAATTCACATTCAATTATTGTGTCGAGGAAGAGTAATACTCTTTCTTTTGTTGGGATGGAGTTAAAAAGATCTACAACATCAATAGTAAGGAAACCTTCTGTCTCATCCCAAATTTTTGGTGTCAACTTCCTTAAAACATCCCAGGAATCTCTCAATAAATGTGGTTTTTGACTATGAAGATGTTTTAAAGGGTCTATATTATGGCATCAAAACATTGTAACATCGAACAGCTCATCGTCACCATGTATTCAGTGAAAATCACTACCCCGATTCATTGAATACTTAAAGGACAACGATGTAGTTGGCCAACTACACAATTTTGCCTTTTTCTCCACTGTAGTACTCAAAGTTGGTATATTTAGTTAGGGAGGGTGTGGGGGGCACATGGGTGGGTTTGATTTAGATAGATTTAGTTCTGTTGGGTTGTGAGGCAAGTATTTGTTTGCCCTTTAAGTATTCAGCGAATTGCAGAAGTGCATTTTGCTGAATATGTTTTGCCGATGAGGCGTTTGATGTTACAGCCTATTGACATCATAATATAGACCTATTTTAAAATTGTATCTACATATATACAAGTTGGGGGAATTTTGAAGCCATTAACAGAAACTATGTGCCTATAGGGAGGTTTGACCAAATCCTTATAGACTTTGGGAATCCCAAACACATGGAAATGTACATGTTTTTCTACTCTTAAAAAGTTGTATACATCAGAAGTAATTTTATTTTCCAACTAGAGTTCCTCATATATAAATCTATTTGTCTGTAGGTTATATGGACTTCATTTCTTGAAACAATAGTGTAGAATTATGAATTATGTAAAATATTAGACATGCTACTAATAAAATCTATTGTGTTGCAGACCACTACTCCCCCTCCCTTATCTGGTTTCAAAATTCTAATTAATGTATGATTAGTCCTGTTCCATGGGTTTTTATAATGCCATTTTGGATACCATTTGTTTGGCCCTGTGTCCCTGGTTTCTATCTGCTGGTTCACTAACCGTTCTAATCTCTAGGGAGGTGGAAAATCCTGATTACTGCTAATTTGATCTGATTCTGTGTTGGGATATTCAGTGTCCTCTAACCTTATCTAACTCTGTTCTCCAGAGAGGTGGAAAATCCCAATTACTGTTAGTCTGATCTGATTCTGTGTTGGGATATTCAGTGCCCTCTAACCTTATGTAATTCTGATCTCCAGAGAGGTGGAAAATCCCAATTACTGTTAGTCTGATCTGATTTTTTGTTGGGATATTCAGTGCCCTCTAACCTTATGTAATTCTGATCTCCGGAGAGGTGGAAAATCCTGATTACTGTTTGTCTGATCTGATTCTGTGTTGGGATATCCAGTGTCCTCTAACCTTATCTAATTCCTATCCTCACCTTCCCATGGGGTTTATCATTAATAAATCGATTTTATCATTAATAAATCGATTTTCCCTTATCATTAATAAATCGATTTTCCCTATTGTTGTTATTATTACCATCATCAGATGAAAAATAATTAGCTTTCTAATCTGGATATGCTGCTTTATTTTTATATTGTTCAATATCCCTTTGCAACTTCTTCCACTTCCTTTTAAATTTTCCATTGTATTTATTATCAATCCTTGAAAAAAAAATTAAAACATCTAGAAATATGTTCCTCAAAAACCAAATCATTTTGAATCATCTCATTTAACTTTTCATTCAAACTCCATTTATTTATTTATTTTATTTACAGTTTGTTTACCGGGATTGTCCAATGGGCCAAGAAGAACACATTTTCAATGGAGTCCCGTGGAGAAAAGCTCCACAAACCACAGTATAATACGAAGACAATGCATTTACATTTATGTAATACTATTGAAGAATGATTTTATTACATAACATGATAAAAAATCTACGATTGTAGTGAGAATTCAGTTCAAAAAGTAAAAGGTAAAATTACACACATGCACATCAAATAAATAAGAAAAAGCCTTTGGTGCATATTCCTGTAGACTTGTTACAATGTGAAATAACACAGGGTTGGCATTACAGTTTTACATGAAATCTTAGCAGAGTTAAAGTAGGATGGTGGATAAGAGGTGTTAATTGTTGAATGTAAGAAGGGTGGGACAATAAGAAAAAAACAGAGCAAGAGTGGGAGCAAATGAGAAAAGTGAAGATGCTAGTAGTCAGAGACGCTCAGTACGATGAAGGGAAGAGAGAAGTAAAGGAGTGTGAGAAATGGGGGAAAAAGAGGTGAGTCATGTGGATGAGAGCAGGAACATTCCCAGAGGGTTTTGAGATGGGGATGAAGCAGGGTCTTAAAGGTAGAGTGGTTGTCTGCAGTACAAATAAGAGGTGGCAGGGAGTTCCAGAGGCGAGCTGGGGAAAAGGATAGTAGGTAGCTGCCTGGAGGATGAGCAGGCTTTTGCAATTCAAGCAAATTCTGGTTATTGGATCTTTGAAGTCTGGTGGGTAGGTGCATTTTGAAGGAGGAGGCAAGGGAGGTGGTGATGGAGGGATTAAAGAGGAGTTTATGGGCATGAGTAAGTTGAATGTAGGTAAGATGGTTAGGAAGTTCAAGCCTTGTGATGGGCATTACAGTGGTAGGAGAAAGATTTATAACCGGTAGCAAACTTATAAATTTTGTTATAACAGGAGGATAGCTTTGTTTTCAGAGAAGATTGAAGGTTAGTAAGAAGTGGGGCACCATATAGGAGAGAAGGAATGAGAAGGTGTTGGAGAGTGCAAGTTTAGTAGTGGGAGTGATATGGTGGTTATGGTGGTAGAGCATGCCTAGTTTCTGGTGGGTTTTCTTTATATTGGTTAGTAGGTGGGTATCAATTTTTAACTGTTCATCAATAAGGAGTCCTAGAAGCTTTACATGGGAGGTATTGTTTTGACTAGTAATGGAGAATGAGTTCTTGTCTATAATGGTACTTTTTGAAGGGGAAATAACATAATTTTAGTTTTTGATGCATCGAGTGATAGGTGGTTGTCTATCATCCAATGTTTGGTATAAGAGAAGGCATCCTGAGTTAGTTTTAAGAGAGTGGAGGTGGAAGTGGTGGACCAGATGATCATAAAGTCATCTGTGTATTGAATCAGTTTAGCACTAGGAATGTTTAGGTGGAAGTCATTTATGGAAATATTGAACAGTAGGGGACCCGATATGAAACACTGGGGTATGCCTAGGGGTGTATTAAGGAAGGAGGAGGTGGCTTTCCTCCATTTGACAGCTTGTCATCTGTCAGAGAGGTAACTAGAAATCCAGTTGACAGAAGAGTGCGATAGGTTTAGATTAGAGTTTAGATAGGAGAAGTTTATAGGAGATAGTGTTAAAGGACTTGGATAAGTCCAGAAGCTGGGTGGACACTAGACAACTGCAGTCCCAGGCTTTGTTGATGATTTTGAGGAGGTGAGAAGAGTAGTTCTGGTACTGTGGCCAGGTCTAAAACCATGTTGTGTGAGGGTAAGTAGATGATTGTCTGTGAGGTAGGCTAGAAGTTGAAGGTGGATGCACTTTTCTAGAACTTTTTTAGATAGGGGATAAGATAGTGATTGGCTGGACATTGGGAATGTTGTTGTTATTACCCCCTTTGTGAATGGGAATGATGTAGGCCTTTTTCCAGGGTAGGGGTACATAGTTTTCTTGGACTGAGTGGTTTATTAGAATGGAGATGGGAAAGGAGATGACATCAGCAGCAATTTTGGAGAAGTAGGAAGGAAGGTCATCATGGGCATTTGGGCATGGTTTCAGTTTCTGAAGGAGTTTTTATGGTGGAGATAGGAATGGGTTTCATAGTGAAAGAAGGGGGATGGGAGGTGGTAGTGTTAGGGGAGGGATAGATATGAGGAGGTGGAAGTGAAGCTTTGTTGGGGAAGGAAGTAGTTAGTTTGGCTATAGAATCAATAAAGAATGAGTTAAATTGGGTGGCTAAGGAGAGGTCTGGGACATTTGGGTGAGGGCAGGGGCTGTCTCTTTTGCCAGGATTGAGGAGGGTGGTGATGCCATTCCTGAAGTTTTTGGGGTTGGTCTTATGGTTATTTTGAAGGGTGGAGAAGTAGGATTTGCAGTTGGACGTAACAAGTTTTTTTACTTTGTTACGCAGTAGCTTATATTCAGTCAGGGTGGTATGTGTTTTATTTTTCTGGTAATGTTTCCAAGCTTTGTCATGGAGATGCATGATGGTTGTAGTTTCTTTAGTTAACCATGAGACAGTTTTACTTTTAATTCTTTTGGTTCTGGAGGGAGCAAGGATATTTAACAGGTCTAAGAATGCAGTATTAAAGTAGGCTACTGCATTATCTAGGGAGAGGGTTTTTAGACAGTTTGTGTGTTTTAGAGAGCTGGAGAAGGTTTCAGGTTTGGTTTGAAGTTTTTGAGACAGTGGGAGGAGATATAAGTGTGGCAGAGTTGTAAGGAGGAAGGAAGGCAATGAGTGAAAGAGGGAAGATGATCACTAAGAGTGTCAGGTAGGATACCGCTGTCAGAGATGTATTGGGGTGGGAAACAAGAATCCAGTCAAGAGTAGTACCAGAGGAGAAATGTTTCAAGGGCCTGGTAGTAGAGTTTATTAATTGTGAGAAGTTGTATAAGTTTATGTTGTGTGGAGAAGTAGAAGATTGAATATCACTCCAACTAATATTAACGTCACTGAGGATTATGGTCTCATTGGTAATGTTAGAGGAGAACCAGGAGAGGATATCCTCAAAAATGGGGATAGTGTCTCCAGGGGAATGTAAAGAGCGGCTGTACATATGTGTTTGTTTCTATTCATCTGGAGGAGGGCAGAGTTATTTTGGCATTGGTGAACTGGGGTATGGGTTTGGTGAAGGGGGTAACTGTAAGGGAGGAGGAGTAGAGAAGAGCTACTCCACCACATATTTGGAGGGTCCTGTCATTTCTAATTATATTGCAGTTGGGGTGAGTGATTTCAGGATCTTTTATGTGTTGCTTTAACCAGGTTTCAGTAATGGATAGGATATCTGGGTGGTTATGCTGCAGCCAAGCATGGACGTTTGGAATCTTATTACATAAGCTTTGAGCATTCAATGTAGTGAAAAGGAGGGATTTGCAGGGTGAGGGGGGAGAGGGAAGCTATGGGTCTGAATGAAGAGAGGCAGAGAGAGAGAGAGGGACAGGGTTTGGGTGAATGTCACCAGAGAGAAGGTTGGTAATAACTTGATGAATATGGGAAAATAGGAATTTAGAGTGCTTAGTGTCCTGTTTGAGAGTTGGGTGCTGTGTTATAGTAGTGTTGTTAGGGATTGGGGATGAGAGGCAGTGAACATGAATGAGTTTATAAGGTGCTATTGAAGAAACAGAGATGGGGGGATATAGTGGTTGTGGGGTGTTTCACATATGTGGGGTAAGTAGAAGTTATATGAAAGGAGGGAGAGTGATTAAACTTTGGAGGACCGGTGAGAAGGTGAAGGTATGTTATGAAGAGAATAAGAAGAGGAAGGAATACAAAGGAGGTGGGTTTCAGAGGCATAATGGTGTTAGAGTATTGTGGTGTCGGGGAAATTGTAGTGGAGCGGAGAGTAGAGTGGCTATGCGATTAGTCAATCCAGCTCTAAAGTGGGAGACAGCTAAGGGGAGTTGGGGGATTGTGTAGGTGGGGCTGATGAGCTTGTGATTGGACCTTTTGGGTATGGGAGTGGTGCTATGGCTAAAAGAGTGAATGTAGTAAGGGCCAGTGGGAATTGGGGGCAGGGTAGGGGAGCAGAGTGAGCCCATAGGTTAGAGATGAGGAGAAGGAAGGTGGCTAACCAAAACCAATCAGTTTAATGGGGCTGGAGAGAGGAATCTTGGAGGGACTGCAAGGACAGGGCAGCAGAGGTTATACTGAAATGTGGATGGAAAAAGTGGGGCAGAGCAGACAAGGAAAGGTAAATGTTATTAGAGTGGAGGGAAAATCACTGGGGTGAAGTGCAACTCAGGTAGAATGGCAAAGGCAAGGAGTATGTACGGGGAGTGGGTAAAAATTGCCACCTAGTGGCAAAAAGTGTAAGTAACAACTGGGAGAGACAGAACAGCCAAGAAAGTGGAAAGAGGTGGGGGGAGTAGACCACAGCAGGCTGCTAGCAAACGTGGTCAGAGTGCTAAAAATTAAGTCTAATACAACAGTTTGCTTTACATACACATACGTAGTCTTGGGGGAAAGGTTGTATGTTAAGGCAATTCAGATGTTATGTTGTGGATGCCCGTTCAATTAAGGTGCGCCTGGATGATAAGGCGTTTAGTTAGAAGACACGGGGAGGTACACGCAGCAATAGCAGACTATAATAACAGCAACAAAAAAAGGAGAAAGGAAAAGAAGAGCAGGATAGTACAGAAGGATTTGGAAGGGAACGGACAGGGTTTAAGTATATTATTAGTGTGCGTGCGTGCATATACGGACAGGGTTTAAGTATATTATTAGTGTGCGTGCGTGCATATACGGACAGGGTTTAAGTATATTATTAGTGTGCGTGCGTGCATATACGGACAGGGTTTAAGCATATTATTAGTGTGCGTGCTTGTGTATAAGAGGTGATGTAGAGGGAAGAATGGAGGAAAATTGTTAATCAAAATACTATTCCATTTAATTATAAGTTTGATTAATTCCAAACTATGCTGATCAAGCAAGTTTAAAAAATGAAGGCACATGAAGTCTGAACTGTTGAAACCATTAGGGAATTTAAAAACCCTCAAACCATGTGATCTCAAACCATGTGATACAAGTCTCCTTTGCAAGCACTCTCTTAATTAGGAGTTGTCTAATTGCAGTCCTTCTCAATTTTAAAATCTTTTTTTTTTTTCAAAGCTGCCAGTTAGTTATTTTAAATTGTCAACATTTAACCCACCTATATGCTGGTAAACCTGATTCATGTCCACAAAAGAAAAATATATATATTTTTTTATCCAGTCTTTAGACATGAAAATACAAGAGTTAGTATTATTGCCTCTAAAGTATTACTGTTAATATCACTTGTATTTTAGTTACCTGTCGTAACTGCCACATAACTTGAGCCATTTCCCATATTATTATTAAAGCTGATATTAACAGTACCTGGTGTAAAGCCTGGCTCGAGAAGATTGTCGCTAAAGTGACACCCTGACTCCTTGTTTAAAATGGGAAAAAAGGGTTGAGGATGGACAGACGGATGGAGAGATGGATTAACAGTACCTCTGAAGTTTTTTCTATTGGACTGCATTCTACATTGCTCTGAATCCTTCAAGCATGGATTATCTTTGGTTTGCTGTCTTGTTTGCAATCCCAGCTTGTTGAAGGGTTCATTGAGGAAACAACCATTCCTATCATCAACCTGATGTACTGTTTCATTAATACTTCTATTGTCAGTCCTCTCAGATGCAGTTTATGACTTAATCCTTCACATCCTCCAGAAAGGGCAGCTGCATTGAATTCCACTATCCACCCCTTGAAAGAAAAGTACAATTACCTTTTGAGCTCTTCTTTAAACACGGCCACTTCAGAGACCACCGGAATCACTTGTGTATAGAAAACATATTCCGCAAAGATTCTCCTCCAGTGGCAAATTCTTGCTGCTGCATAATATGAATAGATGTGCCCTGCTAAACCCTTAAATTGACCAGAACCTCCACAAAAGGGTGTCTCCATAAAACAACAACTCAAACCACAGTACAAGATGAAAAAACAGGCAGATCGAGTATATAATGCTTTTAACAGACAAGTAAATGTTGAAGGCTCAAAAAACAATGATTAAGTGCATTTGTCCCACTGATCAGAAAGATGTAGGTTAGTTTCTGCTTCCTTTTATACCACAGTTATCTCCACAAAAGTTAAAAACAATTAAAACCAATAAATTAATTTACAGTGAGATGGAAACAATGTTATGTGAAAATTTAAAGTAGCGTGCACACTGTGCAAATTTTTTGCTATTAGATTATTGGGTCTATATTAAAATTTCGGATGTTCACAAACGTGACTATGACAACCTCAACATGTAAATGCTGAACAGCTGAAACAGCGAAACACGTAAACATCAAAATATGGAACATCGAATGGATTTCCTTGGCCAGCAGGGTGTTCATGGGAAAAAGCAAATATATCCTTTTCCCCACTGTAGTGCAATCTCAGAGTTGGTATATATAAGTAGGGGGCTGTGGGGGGCACAAAAGTGTGTTTATTGAGGTATGTTTAAGTAAGTTTTACTTACCTCTATGGCGCTGTTGTTTTCAGAAATGTGTTCGGCGTTACGTATTTCGATGTTTACGTGTTTCACTGTTTCAGCTGTTAAGCTTTTACATGTTGCGGTTGTCGTATTCTTGGTTGTGAACATTCAGTCTTTTAATATAGACCCAGATTATTTCCCTTTATAATTCTTATGTAATTAAACGTTAAAATATCTAAAATTACTATAAATTTTAGTTATTGATATAATACACTTGAATTGGGTTAGGGAAGAACTCTGCTTGACATGGATGGAAAGCCTGCTCCAGAGAAGGGGTAGTCTCTGGGATACATACCTGTCTCTCCAGCAGGTCCTATTTATATCACAGGCAAAGTGCATATCTTTAGAAAGGGTAATTCTGGTGCTGTTTGTTTTGTGGATATGCAGGAGGATCATCAGAGTTGGGTCTGACAATGCCCTGTAAGCCAGGCATAGAGCTCCCCTCAATAACCTGTAGGAAACAGAATACAGGGATAGGGCCTTGAGGCGGTCTGCACAAGACATGTTGCTTACGCCCAGTATTCTTGTAGTAAGGAACTTTTGTGGATGTTCCCATTGTTGGATATGCCTGGTTGGGTACATACCAAGGGGGCACAATACTCAATGATAGCTTTAATGAATGCCAAATAGAGTGGAACAAAGTGTTCCTTGGACCAAGATGACATACCTTTTTTTATAAGTTGTGCAACATAGAATGATTTCCTCACTACTGTAGACACGTGATGAACAAAGGCTAGATAACTATCTATGTGTGTCTCTAAGTCCCTGTCTACTGTTTCTCCTCTAAGGGGTGTGTTGTCAATGTGATATTAACCAGGGGTGAATGACTTCCTGCAGGAAACTATAATGCATTTCTTGGAATTTTGTTTTAGTCCATGGCTCTGACACCAGTTGCTTGTCTGTGTCAGCTCTTCCTGCAGAACATTTGTATTGTTGGGAGATTCAATGACAGCTCCTAAGTTGCAATTGTCTGCAAATTTAGTCAGCCAGAGGCCACTGACATTGATATTGACTTCAGAGAAGTAAATACCAAAAAGGAGCAGTCATAGGACCAATTTTTGAGGGACTCCACTTGTGACTGGCCTCTTTAAAGAGGTAGACTCCCAATTCTAACTTCCTGGGTTCTGTCTGTGAGCCAGTTGGCTGGCCACCAGGTAAAGTAAGGGTCTGTACCTAACATCTTGAGTTTGTCAACGATGCCCAAGTGGGGTATTGTGTCAAATGCTTTGGCCAGGTTAATGTAGGCAGTGTGAACCATTTTGCCCTCATCCATTGCTTTGGTGACCTTCTCAAAGAAGTTCACCAGATAGAGTAGGCATGACCTGCCCTTGAAACCGAATTGTGTGGGGTCCAGTGTCTGGAGGTCATCATTACTGATCCTTTCCATGATGATTTTTTCCCATGGCCTTGCATATGAGACTAGAGTGACTTATGGGTCTATAGTTTCCAATGTCTGTAGATGGCCAACATTTGTGCAGAGGGATGACTGTCGCTGTTCTCCATTCATAGCATGAAGCCTCTTTGGAGACTATAGGTAAATAGCAATTCCATAGGGGCAGATACATCATGTCTCATGCTATCTAGAAGGCATCCTGGGATATTGTCTGGGCCCATAGATGTAGTGTGCTTGGCCTTAGAGTAAGCATTAAGGACCTGCTCCCTAGTGATAGCAGGGGGAGTTATATTTGATATTTCCAGTGGGAAGATTGAGGGCGAGAGGGGGTAAAGTTGCAGCTGAATTTGTTGGCCAGTAGGTTTGCTATATTTTCTGGCTCAGTATAGGTGGCTCCATTTACAATGAGCTCTGAACACAATATTTTGTTTTTCCTTTGAGGTTGCAGACATAACTAATGACTGCCTCTTGGTTGCCCTTAGCCTGGGAAGCCAAATTTATATCAAATCTAGCTTTGGTAGACTTTATTTTCCCTCTGAGTTGTTTTTTTAGATTGATGAGAGTGCTTTTCTCCTGCTGGGTGCTGCACCTCCTAATTTTTGCCATGGTTTTCTTCCTTCTGTTATACAGCCTATTGATGTTGTGATTCCACCAGGGTGGGTGTTGTTTTTTGAGTTAGTTCTGTACTTCTCCTTGGTGGGTACACCTGCCTCTATGCAGCTATTAACATGCGTGTATAGGGTTTCTGTGAACAGTTCTGTACAGGCAGCAGTAATCTCAGGGTTTATGGGGGGGTTGAATTTTTACCAGGTTATCACTTAATAGCAGGAAATAAAAATTAAGAAGAGAGTCAGTACCCAAAACAATGTTTTATTAAGCACTTTCGTCCACATTCTCCAAGACATTCATCAGAATACAGACTAAACATAAAATCACAGCTTTTATAATCTCACCAATTCACAATACAAACCCCTCCCCTTAATTAACATCACCATGACAGCAAATAAAACAATTAAATATAGTTCATTGTTTTATATACTAACATACTATAAAACTCTTATCGATATAAACATAACACATATTATATAAATAATTCTAAAAACAGAGAATACATTCTCTATCCTTTTTAACACATAAAATATGCAGCCCTTCATTTTAAAAGACTACTTAAGGACATTCCATCATTAAGTCCAGGGGTAGCCATGGTATTTGTTTTTAACTGCTATTTGAGTTTGAATTTCTTTGCGATTGCAGACAAAATTGCTTACTATAACACTGTTTTGGGTACTGGCTGTCTTCTTCACTTTTATTTTGGTATTTGGTTCATTTAGTTCGTGTTTTGGCTACTTAATAGCAGGAAATTAACCTTTGAATAGTTCCTAAATATTCCAGGGTTAGCGGGGGGTCCAGGTTTTATTTTTACATCAAAGGAGACCATTTTTGTGGTCTGACCTTACCAGGGAAGCCATTATACTAGAATGTATGCAGCACTCTGCCATATTAGTGGGGACAATATCCAGTATGGTTGCACCCCTGGTTGGTGTATTGACAGTCTGGTCCAGGGAGTTTGTGTGTTTACAAAATCCAGGGATTTCTATGCCTGTACATTTGATGTCCTGCAAGATTCCCAGTTAATAGTAGGGTAATTAAAGTCAGTTGCCCATGCATATGGTATTGGGTTGGATGGTAGGTGTTTCCAATAAGTTTAAATACATGGTATGGGTTTCCTGGGTCACAGAGGGGGACCTATAGCTTGAATGGAAGTGGTATTAGATTTTGCCTATGGTGATTTTTAACTTGGAGTAGCTCAAGTGCATTGTCCTGTTTGTCCAGCCTTGAGGTATATTTATTTTTTATGTAAACTGAGACATTTTCACCTTTAGTCCTTGTCTGTGTAGTAGCTGGTCTAAATGTGTACAAGGCATTATAACCTTGCACTGTCTGTGTGCTCTCCATGGCTTTACACCATGTCTCAGTGACCACACAGATGTCAGCATTCTCTAGGGTGAAGAGAAGTTCTAGGGAGTGGAGTTTATTTATTTAGGCTCCAAGCACTGAGCAGTAATACCTTTAAATTTTCTTGGTTTTGATTTGTTATGTTGGAAATACTTTCAGTTTAGCATTCTCTAAAAAGGCACTCTGGGGGTAGACGATGTTTTAGCTAATATTCGAAAGCCTAAAGGGAAGAGGAGCACACCATCTCTGTCAAGCTAGCACAGTCTGTTGACCACCTCCTTCGATGCTGACAAATATTGTACCTCCTTAGAATGATGCCAGAAACTAAACCAATTATTAAAGTCAGTCCTATATTGTGGCATCTCCATTATCCTTGAAAAAGGTAAAATGCTGCTCAACGCTAGGATCATACCAGCCTGGGACACAATGAAGGTAAAATGCTGCTCAACGCTAGGATCATACCAGCGTGGGGCACAAAGAAGGTAAAGTGCTGCTCAACGCTAGGATCATACCAGCCTGGGGCACAAAGAAGGTAAAGTGCTGCTCAACGCTAGGTTCATACCAGCCTGGGACACATACTCCCAGAGCTCCATGATGTCTCTCTTCATATAGTCTAACGAGGTACTTCTCAGGTCATTTGCACCCATATGGATTATGACTGAGTCATACTGGTACTTATGGCAGAATGACCTGAGTGCATGGTGGCCTTTGATAATCAACTGACCATGACTTTATCCTTGCTTAGACTATCTCGCACTTTTTCCCTCACTCCTTCTTTCTTTCTTTTGATGACTTCCTGGACTTCTGCATTCCACCAGCTTTTCCTATAGATTTTATTTCTGTATCTGGCTTGGTTGCATATCTGTTCTGTTGTCTTCACGCATGTTTTGTGGTGTGGCCAGTCTTCATTGACTCCACCTGTTTCCTCCTCTTCTCCTTCAGTTGCCAGAGTCCTCAGTATTTTCTCGAACTTTTTCTGTTTGCACGTCAGTCAATTTTCAGATCTTCAGACTAGACTCTGTTGACCTTAGAGCCTTCTCAGACCACTGATTTAGCTGACCTGGCCACCAGTAGTTTATGCTGCAAGCCAACCGTTTCCTTAGGGTTACTTTACAATCTCTGATTATACCACAATATACTTTCCGTAGGAGGATGTTTACCTGAGTTCCATGTTGACCACTATTGTATGGGATCTTGTGACTGTCTCTGTTGGTGAACCATGTGCTGGCCACCATCAAGCCAATTGCTAGACAGAAGTTTAGAATCGCCTCTCCTTTATTCCTGTTGTCCCACCTTGGCATGCTATGGTGGCATGTGGAGAGGAAATTGAGTTGCTGCCTGACACCTATCCATTAGGAAATTTGTGTCTCTTATTTTGGCTATGTTGCCTAGATTATTTGGATAATGAATCATATGCCTTCTGTCAGTAATACAGTAACAATGAATGTGAAACACATCTGTGCTTTACATAAATGACTTGCTTCATATTCAGTGGTACATGGTAATAGTGTTAGTGATAAACAAATGCCACTATTATCATTCATTTATTCATTTATATGTTTGTTTGAATGTACTGGCCAGAATGTAGCTTTGTCCAAAGGACCTGTTTCATGCTCTCCCCAACAATGGCAGAAGAAATAATCAAAGCAAATGCATAAGTACAACATAAGGATCCAGCATAACAAAAGTTACAGACACATTTAAATCATGATATAAGATACAGACCAATATAAGGTGCTGATACATTTATAAAGTATGACTGTGCAAACAGTACAGCATGTGCACTGAAGTATTAACAATGTGCAGAAACATACAAGGAATTAGTTATAATAAGTCAGTGGCTGTATATTACGTTATCGAAAAGCTGTAATATTGAAAGGCTTTTCATCGACCTGTAAGATTCGAACTCTCATAATAATGAAAACCCGAATGAGCGAATTCTTTCCCTGGGAATGAAATCGCTAGCCCTACCACGAACTACACACTACTTTGAACATAAAGTGGGGGGCTGTGCCACCCACACCCCCCTTACTAAATATACTAATTCTGAGATCACACTACAGTGGGGAAAAGGGCAAACTCACAAGGATGGCCAAGCAGTTTCCTTCCCACGGAAATAATTCGCTCATTCAGGAGTTCGCTATTATGAGTCTTCAACTTTTACGGGTCGATGAAATGCCGTTCGATATTACGGCTTTTTGATAATGTAATATACACCCTAAGTCAGCATTCACCAAAACAAAAAAATATATATTTTTACATCTGCACATCGGACAACAGTTACTGTTTTTTTTTTTTCATTTGTGTAAATTAGACACAATCTTTTCTTGGGTGATACATGAACACTTTTTCCTTAAGAGACTTAATCTGAATCAAGTGATATATAAATGGAGGTTATCAGAATCGATCCCAGGACTGTGAGATCAAGCTCATTAATTGTTCTTAGCCATAACCTTCTGGACTAAATTTCCACAACTGTGTAATCACTTACCACTATCATTAGAAATTTCACCTTCAACACATGGGACACAGTCATAGCAACAGGTAGCGATGCTCTTTTGTGCAGCCTTTCTAAAGCCCGGGAGACAACTTTCACTGCAAACAGACCTTGGGGCCTGTAGAATAAATGTAAAATAGAAAGAAGTTAGACATTACATACTCATGTGAGTTCTATCTGTTGATATCTCAACTCTTCACCTTAGAAATATGAAGAACATTAATGTATATTAGTTTTAATTATTTATAAACAACAATACCCTTCCTTTGGTTAAAATTATTTACTACTGTATTCTACAACAAATAGGTCTTATAAAACTTATTTATCTGTAATTCAAATGGCTTCATCTAGTCAACATTGTATGTTTCCAAAGGATTATGCCTTTATAAATTAGCAAATAAATGACGGCATTTGAAATCCAGCAATAACTATGTATCCTGTAAAATATAATTTTGACATCACCTAATGTACTGTGCATGTTTTTTTAAATTGTACTGTGGTTGTTTTGTCATGGTTGCTTATGTGAAAATGCATAGTTTTCAGAAGGACAAATATTAAATTAAACATTTTAATATAACTCATATACACCCTGACAGATTATCTGAAGCTCAAAATCATTTTATAAACCTTTCATAGTTACTAATGTTTCCCAAATAATTATTAAGACAATTTATTTCAGTAGATTGTAAAAGCGTGTTGGATGTTTTGGGTATATACACTGTTTTTCATCCATTTCTGAAATCACTAACACTTTGGTTTACAGTTAGCCTTTATAAAATACTAGAGAAAAAATGCTTTGGGTGTAAATCCTTACGAAACAGCAAATGTCATTTGCTATGTAACTTTTAAACACTTTGTCATGCATACTCAAGGTGGACATTTATTGTCAGAGCACAGTAGTCAGTAAGGACTAGGTCTGTCATTGGTGACCACTACTCTGCAATGCTGATGGTCTGATGGGTGGTATCTGGGAATGCAGTTTCACAAGAAGGCAGACATGATCTTGTGGTGACTGGAACAGTAGATGCAGTTGGATACCTACTGCACTGGAAAGGACATGCAGTTGTTAAAATCCATCTGCAGCAATTTAGTGTAGGGAAAGCAGGGCATAACATGGATTGCAAGGGCAAGAAAGATAGTGCCTCATGAGGGTCAAAGGTAAAAGAGTCTGAAGCAGACACTGATGAAAAGGGTAAGCTTTAGTGATTCTGGTAGGATAGATGAGGGTCAAAGGTAAAACAGTGTGAAGCAGACACTGATAAGGAGGGTAGGCTTTAGTGATGCTGGTAGGATGAGGGTCAAAGGTAAAACAATGTGAAGCAGACACTGATGAGGAGGGTAGGCTTTAGTGATGCTGGTAGGATAGATGAGGGTCAAAGGTAAAACAGTGTGAAGCAGACACTGATGAGGAGGGTAGGCTTTAGTGATGCTGGGAGGATAGATGAGGGTCAAAGGTAAAACAGTGTGAAGCAGACACTGATGAGGAGGGTAGGCTATAGTGATGCTGGTAGGATAGATGAGGGTCAAAGGTAAAACAGTCTGAAGCAGACACTGATGAAGAGGGTAGGCTTTAGTGATGCTGGTAGGATAGATGAGGGTCAAAGGTAAAACAGTGTGAAGCAGACACTGATGAGGAGGGTAGGCTTTAGTGATGCTGGTAGGATAGATGAGGGTCAAAGGTAAAACAGTGTGAAGCAGACACTGATGAGGAGGGTAGGCTTTAGTGATGCTGGTAGGATAGATGAGGGTCAAAGGTAAAACAGTGTGAAGCAGACACTGATGAGGAGGATAGGCTTTAGTGATGCTGGTAGGATATATGAGGGTCAAAGGTAAAACAGTGTGAAGCAGACACTGATGAGGAGGGTAGGCTTTAGTGATGCTGGTAGGAAAGATGAGGGTCAAAGGTAAAACAGTGTGAAGCAGATACTGATGAGGAGCGTAGGCTTTAGTGATGGTGGTAGGATAGATGAAGGTCAAAGGTAAAACAGTCTGAAGCAGACACTGATGAGGAGGGTAGGCTTTAGTGATGCTGGTAGGATAGATGAGGGTCAAAGGTAAAACAGTGTGAAGCAGACACTGATGAGGAGGGTAGGCTTTAGTGATGCTGGTAGGATAGATGAGGGTCAAAGGTAAAACAGTGTGAAGCAGAAACTGATGAGGAGGGTAGGCTTTAGTGAGGCTGGTAGGATAGATGAGGGTCAAAGGTAAAACAGTGTGAAGCAGACACTGATGAGGAGGGTAGGCTTTAGTGATGCTGGGAGGATAGATGAGGGTCAAAGGTAAAACAGTGTGAAGCAGACACTGATGAGGAGGGTAGGCTTTAGTGATGCTGGTAGGATAGATGTGGGTCAAAGGTAAAACAGTGTGAAGCAGACACTGATGAGGAGGGTATGCTTTAGTGATGCTGGTAGGATAGATGAGGGTCAAAGGTAAAACAGTGTGAAGCAGACACTGATGAGGAGGGTAGGCTTTAGTAATGCTGGTAGGATAGATGAGGGTCAAAGGTAAAACAGTCTGAAGCAGACACCGATGAGGGGGGTAGGCTTTAGTGATGCTGGTAGGATAGATGAGGGTCAAAGGTAAAACAGTGTGAAGCCGACACTGATGAGGAGGGTAGGCTTTAGTGATGCTGGTAGGACAGATGAGTGTCAAAGGTAAAACAGTGTGAAGCAGACTGATGAGGAGGGTAGGTTTTAGTGATGCTGGTAGGATAGATGAGGGTCAAAGGTAAAACAGTGTTAAGCAGACACTGATGAGGACGGTAGGCTTTAGTGATGCTGGGAGGACAGATGAGGGTCAAAGGTAAAACAGTGTGAAGCAGGCACTGATGAGGAGGGTAGGCTTTAGTGTTGCTGGTAGGATAGACGAGGGTCAAAAGTAAAACAGTGTGAAGCAGACACTGATGAGGAGGGTAGGTTTAGTGATGCTGGTAGGATAGATGAGGGTCAAAGGTAAAACAGTGTGAAGCAGACACTGATGAGGAGGGTAGGCTTTATTGATGCTGGTAGGATAGATGAGGGTCAAAGGTAAAACAGTGTGAAGCAGACACTGATGAGGAGGGTAGGCTTTAGTGATGCTGGTAGGATAGACGAGGGCCAAAGGTAAAAACGTATGAAGCAGACACTGATGAGAAGGGTAGGCTTTAGTGATGCTGGTAGGATAGATGAGGGTCAAAGGTAAAACAGTGTGAAGCAGACACTGATGAGGAGGGTAGGCTTTAGTGATGCTGGTTGGATAGATGAAGGTCAAAGGTAAAACAGTGTGAAGCAGACACTGATGAGGAGGGTAGGCTTTAGTGATGCTGGTAGGATAGATGAGGGTCAAAGGTAAAACAGTGTGAAGCAGACACTGATGAGGAGGGTATGCTTTAGTGATGCTGGTAGGATAGATGAGGGTCAAAGGTAAAACAGTGTGAAACAGACACTGATGAGGAGGGTAGGCTTTAGTGATGCTGGTAGGATAGATGAGGGTCAAAGGTAAAACAGTGTGAAGCAGACAATGATGAGGAGGGTAGGCTTTAGTGATGCTGGTAGGATAGATGAGGGTCAAAGGTAAAACAGTGTGAAGCAGACACTGATGAGGAGGGTAGGCTTTAGTGATGCTGGTAGGATAGATGAGGGTCAAAGGTAAAACAGTGTGAAGCAGACACGAATGAGGAGGGTAGGCTTTAGTGATGCTGGTAGGATAGATGTGGGTCAAAGGTAAAACAGTGTGAAGCAGACACTGATGAGGAGGGTAGGCTTTAGTGATGCTGGTAGGATAGATGAGGGTCAAAGGTAAAACAGTGTGAAGCAGACACTGATGAGGAGGGTAGGCTTTAGTGATGCTGGTAGGATAGATGAGGGTCAAAGGTAAAACAGTATGAAGCAGACACTGATGAGGAGGGTAGGCTTTAGTGATGCTGGTAGGATAGGTGAGGGTCAAAGGTAAAACAGTGTGAAGCAGACACTGATGAGGAGGGTAGGATTTAGTGATGCTGGTAGGATAGATGAAGGTCAAAGGTAAAACAGTGTGAAGCAGACACTGATGAGGAGGGTAGGCTTTAGTGATGGTGGTAGGATAGATGAGGGTCAAAGGTAAAACAGTGTGAAGCAGACACTGATGAGGAGGGTAGGCTTTAGTGATGCTGGTAGGATAGATGAGGGTCAAAGGTAAAACAGTGTGAAGCAGACACTGATGAGGAGGGTAGGCTTTAGTGATGCTGGTAGGATAGATGAGGGTCAAAGGTAAAACAGTGTGAAGCTGACACTGATGAGGAGGGTAGGCTTTAGTGAAGCTGGTAGGATAGATGAGGGTCAAAGGTAAAACAGTGTGAAGCAGACACTGATGAGGCGGGTAGGCTTTAGTGATGCTGGTAGGATAGACGAGGGTCAAAAGTAAAACAGTGTGAAGCAGACACTGATGAGGAGGGTAGGTTTAGTGATGCTGGCAGGATAGATGAGGGTCAAAGGTAAAACAGTGTGAAGCAGACACTGATGAGGAAGGTATGCTTTAGAGATGCTGGTAGGATAGATGAGGGTCAAAGGTAAAACAGTGTGAAGCAGACCCTGATGAGGAGGGTAGGCTTTAGTGATGCTGGTAGGATAGATGTGGGTCAAAGGTAAAACAGTGTGAAGCAGACACTGATGAGGAGGATAGGCTTTAGTGATGCTGGTAGGATAGATGAGGGTCAAAGGTAAAACAGTCTGAAGCAGACTGATGAGGAGGGTAGGTTTTAGTGATGCTGGTAGGATAGATGAGGGTCAAAGGTAAAACAGTGTGAAGCAGACACTGATGAGGAGGGTAGGCTTTAGTGATGCTGGTAGGATAGATGAGGGTCAAAGGTAAAACAGTGTGAAGCAGACACTGATGAGGAGGGTTGGCTTTAGTGATGCTGGTAGGATAGATGAGGGTCAAAGGTAAAACAGTGTGAAGCAGACACTGATGAGAAGGGTAGGCTTTAGTGATGCTGGTAGGATAGATGAGGGTCAAAGATAAAACATTGTGAAGCAGACACTGATGAGGAGGGTAGGCTTTAGTGATGCTGGTAGGATAGATGAGGGTCAAAGGTAAAACAATGTGAAGCAGACACTAATGAGGAGGGTAGGCTTTAGTGATGGTGGTAGGATAGATGGGGGTCAAAGGTAAAACAGTGTGAAGCAGACACTGATGAGGAGGGTAGGCTTTAGTGATGCTGGTAGGATAGATGAGGGTCAAAGATAAAACATTGTGAAGCAGACACTGATGAGGAGGGTAGGCTTTAGTGATGCTGGTAGGATAGATGAGGGTCAAAGGTAAAACAGTGTGAAGCAGACACTGATGAGGAGGGTAGGCTTTAGTGATGGTGGTAGGATAGATGGGGGTCAAAGGTAAAACAGTGTGAAGCAGACACTGATGAGGAGGGTAGGCTTTAGTGATGCTGGTAGGATAGATGAGGGTCAAAGGTAAAACAGTGTGAAGCAGACACTGATGAGGAGGGTAGGCTTTAGTGATGCTGGTAGGATAGATGAGGGTCAAAGGTAAAACAGTGTGAAGCAGACACTGATAAGGAGGGTAGGCTTTAGTGATGCTGGTAGGATAGATGTGGGTCAAAGGTAAAACAGTCTGAAGCAGACACTGATGAGGAGGGTAAGCTTTAGTGATGCTAGTAGGATAGATGAGGGGCAAAGGTAAAACAGTGTGAAGCAGACACTGATGAGGAGGGTAGGCTTTAGTGATGCTGGTAGGATAGATGAATGTCAAAGGTAAAACAGTGTGAAGCAGACACTGATGAGGAGGGTAGGCTTTATTGATGCTGGTAGGATAGATGAGGGTCAAAGGTAAAACAGTGTGAAGCAGACACTGATGAGGAGGGTAGGCTTTAGTGATGCTGGTAGGATAGATGAGGGTCAAAGGTAAAACAGTGTGAAGCAGACACTGATGAGGAGGGTAGGCTTTAGTGATGCTGGTAGGATAGATGAATGTCAAAGGTAAAACAGTGTGAAGCAGACACTGATGAGGAGGGTAGGCTTTAGTGATGGTGGTAGGATAAATGAGGGTCAAAGGTAAAACAGTGTGAAGCAGACACTGATGAGGAGGGTAGGCTTTTGTGATGCTGGTAGGATAGATGAGGGTCAAAGGTAAAACAGTGTGAAGCAGACACTGATGAGGAGGGTTGGCTTTAGTGATGCTGGTCGGATAGATGAGGGTCAAAGGTAAAACAGTTTGAGGCACACACTGATGAGGAGGTTAGGCTTTAGTGATGCTGGTAGGATAGATGAAGGTCAAAGGTAAAACAGTGTGAAGCAGACACTGATGAGGAGGGTAGGCTTTAGTGATGCTGGTAGGATAGATGAGGGTCAAAGGTAAAACAGTGTGAAGCAGACACTGATGAGGAGGGTTGGCTTTAGTGATGCTGGTAGGATAGATGAGGGTCAAAGGTAAAACAGTGTGAAGCAGACACTGATGAGGAGGGTAGGCTTTAGTGATGCTGGTCGGATAGATGAGGGTCAAAGGTAAAACAGTGTGAAGCAGACACTGATGAGAAGGGTAGGCTTTAGTGATGCTGGTCGGATAGGTGAGGGTCAAAGGTAAAACAGTGTGAAGCAGACACTGATGAGGAGGGTAGGCTTTAGTGATGCTGGTAGGATAGATGAGGGTCAAAGGTAAAACAGTGTGAAGCAGACACTGATGAGGAGGGTAGGCTTTAGTGATGCTGGTCGGATAGATGAGGGTCAAAGGTAAAACAGTGTGAAGCAGGCACTGATGAGGAGGGTAGGCTTTAGTGATGCTGGTCGGATAGGTGAGGCTCAAAGGTAAAACAGTGTGAAGCAGACACTGATGAGGAGGGTAGGCTTTAGTGATGCTGGTAGGATAGATGAGGGTCAAAGGTAAAACAGTGTGAAGCAGACACTGATGAGGAGGGTAGGCTTTAGTGATGCTGGTTGGATAGATGAGGGTCAAAGGTAAAAGAGTGTGAAGCAGGCACTGATGAGGAGGGTAGGCTTTAGTGATGCTGGTCGGATAGATGTGGGTCAAAGGTAAAACAGTGTGAAGCAGACACTGATGAGGAGGGTGGGCTTTAGTGATGGTGGTCGGATAGATGAGGGTCAAAGGTAAAACAGTGTGAAGCATACACTGATGAGGAGGGTAGGCTTCAGTGATGCTGGTAGGATAGATGAGGGTCAAAGGTAAAACAGTGTGAAGCAGACACTGATGAGGAGGGTGGGCTTTAGTGATGGTGGTAGGATAGATGAGTTTTTTTTCTTCACTATACGCTTGACCTTCATTACAGCTCACTGGTGGGTCCTCGGACACAGTAACCCAAGCCTCAACTCACAGGTGCAAACATAAGGAATATACATGCTTCTTCAAGAAGACTATCCTTGGACAGTGGTTTATTTCTTTTTTGTTTATAAGATAGCTCTTTGCAGATTTTAAGTATGTATTTTACCAAATTTTAAGTAAGACAAAAGTGCAGGTCCACCTGGATAAAATAACATGTATATAGACCAGTAAGATTAAGCATAATTGTGCAAAGTTAAACAAGTTAGACATGTTTTATGCTCTTGAATTTCAAATAACAGTGTAATAAAACAATTTAATAACGAAGATATGATGTTTGAAATAACCAGATGCAACCACTCTTTTTGCTGTTTTTGAAAACAATGATTTTTATCTTCCAGGTGAGCTATGACTTCATGGGAATCATGGTACTAATAACAAGCTACAACTTCAGGGCATCATGGTAGTAATTAGATGCCATGACTTCATGGGAATCTTGGTACTAATAACAAGCCACAACTTCAGGGCATCATGGTACTAATTACATGCCAGGACTTCATGGGAATTGTGGTACTAATTACAAGCTATGACTTCATGGGAATTGTGGTACTAATTAAAATGATTGGTGGACAAGCTCTCCCACCTTGAGTTGTCGAACTCCTGCTTCCTTGAGGTACGCCTTCACCGTATCTTTGTACAGGATTCCTTTTAACCACCATATGATTAACAGTTATAACAAAACAATCTGCTCTTTATAGAAGTCCAGTGTCAAATGTCCCAGCTCAGGGAACACTCCCACTGTCCTGATGCCAGGCTCTCATGTCAGATGTCCCAGCTCAGGGAACACTCCCACTGTCCTGATGCCAGGCTCTCATGTCAGATGTCCCAGCTCAGGGAACACTCCCACTGTCCCGATTCCTGGCACTCATGTCAGATATCTCAGCTCAGGGAACACTTCCACTATCCTGATGCCAGGCTCTCATGTCTGATGTCCCAGCTCAGGGAACACTCCCACTGTCCTGATGCCTGGCACTCATTGTCTCACTGCTGGCAAAAGTGACCTCAGCTAGAACATTGAATTTAGTCTTGTGATGTTTTCATTTTATGTGAATAATTTCCCAATGACATTATTGGGCACCCATGGGCACCCGTCTTCAGGCTGTTTAGACGGTACTGGTATATCACTTACACTTCCCATTTATGAAGAAAGGCAGGGAGGAAAGGATAGTAAACCACCCTGTACATCTGTGCATTACTGTCATTTTGTAGATCATGGTTGATGATGGAACATAAAGCACTTTTTGAAAGGAGGCAGTATCACATAGGATCTTATTCTTAGTCTCACTGGCTACCAGGGTAGGGGAATTACTTTATTGTTTCCAAGGTCTGTCAATCAATGGCAAATTCTTCAAAGCCTATTGCAAGCCTTGAGAAAGCCTATTTAACACATTGTTGTAGTACCATATATTGGTGGACACCTGAAAATGTATCCAGTCCAGTTTGGAGTTTACTGTTGGTATATACAAAAATGATAGAGGTATCATGAAGCTAAAAGACACCAAGAGATGCCTTGGGAACTTAGATCATTCTGTTTAGGGACTAAAGATTGAAGGGCTCTCTAAATATTACATCCTGTGTCTTAGTTTTGCTTAGAAGCTGATGTCTGGTAAATGTTAAGAGTTCTGGACTAAGAATAGTCATAGATTAGGATAACAATAATACAAATTTATTTTACTCTAAGTTTTGAATGGCTCTATTTTTTGAAAAATTGAAGAAATGTTAGAAGTTACCTTATCATATGAAAGTCTTAACCAAGACTTAGAAAACTTTAGTTGATAGTATATTGCACAAAGCTTCACAACTGATGATGCCAGAGATAGCTCTTGGATTAATCAAATATATGCTCCAGTCCAGTGTAACTCCACACAGTTTTCTTGGGCCTGTTTGGCAACAGAGTGTGCATTACCCCAAAAGATCATCAGAATCCCCATAAGCATTCCAGTAGGATTTTTCAGTGAGTGAAACGAGGCTGTTTATAAAAAATTGTAGGAGAATTTTCTTACAGTGAAGGGAAAGGCATTTCTCACAGCAATGTATCTCTTTTCTTATTGAAGTAATAATTTGGCATTCCATACATTTAGACCTGTGTCACTGTTCCAGATTCTTGGAATTATCTAATGGTGCTTCTTCACTTCAACTTCATCTTCAGTTTTATTACACTTTTTATTTCCTAAGGACCTCAACAAACATAAAATGAAGCCTGAAGTATAATATCAATTACAACAATGTCAGCTATATTATAAAATATGAAATGTTATAACTATGTAAAAACTGAGTATAACAAACAACACTCAAAGTGAATAGTTACATACCAAGATTTCTAAAGCAACATATCCAAGCAAAACAAGGAATGAAATGGAAGTGGCCACGACATGCAAGTGACACCAGAATACTCTCAGATTCCAGACTGACAAAAATTCAGTTAAAATGTCAGAATAGAACATATAAAGTCCAAAAGCACTGAAAAAATATTCATATGGCGCACCAAATGGTAACTCCAGAGGAGCAAGAGACCAGACACTCTCCTTCTAGATATTGCCCAAATAGAAACAACCATTCAGTTGCTGTATCACTAGCCAAACTTGTCTTGAAATCCTCCATAGAGCACACTTTCAATACAATTGCACCTGCAATGTGTAACTGCCTCGCTAAGAAGCTAAGATAATTCAAGTCTTCGGACAGCTTTATACAGATGTTGAGGAATAATATTTTAGAATAATCTTTTGTACCTGCTTTAGGGACACGTTAACCTGTATAACACTCCTCTTTACATCAGCCAACATGTCTTCATAATATTATGTACATGTGGAATGACATGCTTTGTTTTATGTACATAGTGTATGTCCTGTACATGGTGTATATCCTGTGCATGGTGTATGCACTGTACATGGTGTACATACTGTGCATGGTGTATGTGCTGCACATGGTGTATGTACTATGCATGGTGTACATACTGTGCATGGTGTATGTACTGTACAAGATGTATGCACTGTAGATGGTGTATGTACTGAACATGGTGTATATACTGTGCATTGTGTATGTACTGTACAAGGTGTGTGCACTGTACAAGGTGTATATACTGTGCATGGTGTATGTACTGTACATGGTATACACTGTGCATGGTGTATGCACTGTACATGGTGTACATACTGTGCATGGTGTATGTGCTGCACATGGTGTATGTACTATGCATGGTGTACATACTGTGCATGGTATATGTGCTGTACATGGTATATGTACTATGCATGGCGTATATACTGTGCACAGTGTATGCACTTGTACATAGTGTATGCACTGTAGATGGTATATCTTCTGTACATAGTGTATGCACTGTACATGGTATACACTGTGCATGGTGTATGTACTGTACATGTTGTATGTGGTCTACTTGATGAATGTACTGTGCATACTGTATGTACTGTACATGGTGTATATACTGTGCATGGTGTATGCACTGTACATGATGTACATACTGTGCATGGTGTATGTGCTGCACATGGTGTATGTACTATGCATGGTGTATATATTGTGCATGGTGTATGTACTGTACAAGATGTATATACTGTGCATGGTGTATGTACTGTACATGGTGTATGTACTGAACATGGTGTATATACTGTGCATTGTGTATGTACTGTACAAGGTGTATGTACTGTACAAGCTGTATATACTGTGCATGGTGTATGTACTGTACATGGTATACACTGTGCATGGTGTATGTACTGTACATGTTGTATGTGGTCTACATGATGAATGTACTGTGCATACTGTATGTACTGTGCATGGTGTATGCACTGTAGATAGTGTATCTTCTGTACATACTGTATGCACTGTACATGGTGTATGTATTGTGCATGGTGTATGTACTGTACATAATGTATGTATTGTGTATGGTGTAAGTACTGTACATGGTGTATATACTGTACATGCTGTATGCACTAAACATGGTGTATGTACTGTGCATGGTATATATATATATATATATATATATATATATATATATATATATATATATATATATATATATACTGTGCATGGTGTATGTACTGTACATGCTGTATGTGGTCTACATGATGAATGTACTGTGCATGGTGTATGCACTGCATATGGTGCATGTACTTTGCGTGGTATATATACTGTACATGGTGTATGTACTGTGCATGGTGTACATACTGTACAAGCTGCATGTACTATACAAGATGTTTGTACTGTACATGATTATGTACTGTGCATGGTGTACATACTGTGCATGGTGTATGTGCTGTACATGGTATATGTACTATGCATGGCATATATACTGTGCACAGTGTATGCACTTGTACATAGTGTATGCACTGTAGATGGTATATCTTCTGTACATAGTGTATGCACTGTACATGGTGTTCATACTGTGCATGGTGTAAGTACTGTACATGGTGTATATACTGCACGTGCTGTATGCACTAAACATGGTGTATGTACTGTGCATGATATATATATATATATATATATATATATATATATATATATATATATATATATATATATACTGTGCATGGTGTATGTACTGTACATGCTGTATATACTATGCATGGTGCACATGCTGTACATGGTGTATGTACTGTGCATGGTGCATGCACTGTACAAGATGTATGTACTGTACATGATTATGTACTGTACATTATGTACATACTGCTCATGGTGTATGTCCTGTACATGGTGTATGTACTATGCATGGTGTGTATACTGTGCATTGTATATGTACTGTGAATTGTGTATGTACAATACATGGTGCATGTACTGTACATGGTGTATGTACTGAACTGTGTATATACTGTGCATAGTGTATGCACTGTAAAAGGTGTGTGTATTGTACAAGCTGTATGTACTGTGCACAGTGTATGTACTTGTACACAGTGTATGTACTGTAGATGGCGTATGTACTGTACATGGTATATGTACTGTGCATTGTGTACATGGTGTATGTACTCTACATGATGTATGTACTGTGCATGGTGTGCATACTGTGCATGGTGTATGTGCTCCACATGGTGCATGCACTGTGCATAGTGTATATACTGTGCATGGTGTATGTACTGTACATGGTGTATGCACTAAACATGGTGTATTTACTGTGCATGGTATATATACTGTGCATGGTGTATGTACTGTACATGGTGTATGTACTCTACATGATGAATGTACTGTGCATGGTATACATACTGTGCATGGTGTACGTGGTGTACATGGTTTATGTACTGTGCATGGTGTATGTATTGTGCATGCTGTATGTACTGTGTATGGTATATGTACTGTACATGGTGTATATACTCTACATGATGTATGTACTGTACATGGTGTATGTACTGTGCATGGTGTACGTACTGTACAAGGTGTATGTACTGTATATGATGTATGTACTGAGCATGGTTTATATACTGTGCATGGTGTCGGTAATGTACATAGTGTATGTACTCTACATGATGCATGTACTGTGCACAATGTATGTGCTATGCATGGTGTATGTGCTGTCCATAGTGTATGTACTGTGCATGGTGTATGTACTGTACATGGTGTATATACTGTACATGGTGTATGTACTGTGCATGGTGTATGTACTGTACATGGTGTATGCACTAAACATGGTGTATTTACTGTGCATGGCATATATACTGTGCATGGTGTATGTACTCTACATGATGTATGTACTGTACATGGTGTATGCACTAAACATGGTGTATTTACTGTGCATGGTGTATGTACTGTACAAGGTGTATGTTCTGTACATGATGTATGTACTGAGCATGGTGTATATACTGTGCATGGTGTATGTAATGCACATAGTGTATGTACTCTACATGATGTATGCACTGTGCACAGTGTATGTACTGTGCATGGTGTATATAATGTACACAGTGTATATATTGTGCACGGTGTATGTACTCTACATGGTGTATGTACTGTACATAGTGTATATACTGTGCATGGTGTATGTACTGTACATGGTGTATGTACTGTACATGATGTATGTACTGTGTATGGTGTACATACTGTGCATGATGTATGTACTCTACATGATGCATGTACTGTGCATGGTGCATGTACTGTGCATTGTGTATGTACTGTACATAGTGTATGTACTGTACATAGTGTATGTACTGTGCATGGTGTATGTATTGTGTATGGTATATGTACTGTACATGGTGTATGTACTCTACATGATGTATGTACTGTGCATGGTGTATGTACTGTGCATGGTGTATGTATTCTGCATGGTGTATGTACTCTAAATTATGTATGTACTGTGCATTGTGTATGTACTGTACATGGTGTGTATACTGTACATGGTGTATATACTGAATATGGTGTATTTACTGTACACAGTGTATGTACTGTATGCTATAATCTCACTTATACTTTCAATGTTCATATTGTACATTAGCTCTGCAGCAATTAGCAACAATTTATTTTGAGCCTTTTCCAAGTGCTCTATTGCATTATATTCTACATGTATGTTATTACATTGTCTTCAATATGTATGGGTCTGTGTGTTATTATTTTTATCTTTGCTCTCTTGGACCCAGATCATGGCTGAAAAGGGTCCTTGGACCAGTCAACCTATCAAGTTAACAGATTATAATTAATAGATAATGACTATTGAGAATGCAGCACACAATACATAAGGCTCATCACTGACTTAGCATACTCAGCAGATCCTAAAACTTCAATATTAAATGCCTCTGAAACATATACAAAGAACCATACAATCCTCTCCCATACAAATGCTCGACAACTAAGTTCTCAAACCTAGTAGTGCTTCCACCAAAAAGTAAAGTAAGTACAACAATGTTAGCGATAATACGATATAACAGCTAAGAACTTCTGAGCATCCAAGAGATAATTAAAGTCAGAACAGGCGTGTTGTTATTGCACCTCTCAGCCCCCCCAACCATCATTACAAATGTGTGCTAACCTTAGCCCTAACTCTGTCCCTGGCCGTAACCCTGCCCCTATATCTTCTCTCTCCAAAAACCCTTTGCCTAACACTACCACTATTCAGACAAACTGTGTTTGAAGATGGCAGTAAGGTTTCAATTAATCAGTCACAAAGAAACTTTATTTTCCTATTGTGATCAGTTGCAATTTTGATGCTGTGTTTATGTTTTG
>NC_056735.1:94629313-94684313 GCF_019279795.1 Protopterus annectens | reverse complement strand
TATATATGTACTTTGAAGGTGAAGATACTGTGAGACCACTGACTGCTGTGTCTGATGACAACAAACCAGGTATGTATTTTTCATCTGCAGGTCTGTACAGTAAATGCATGTAGAAGCTATATGTTGTAGTAACCTGCAGTGACCTTCTGGTCTCTGACATGCAGTGACACAGGAAGATACTGATTAAGGTAACACCTGGTGACGTCACTCGGCTGTATGTGTAAATGTTAACAATGTTCTGATATCTTCTAACTTCTTTTGTGCACATGCAGTTCCCTGTTCTTGCATGTAGGCAGACCTCTCCGATTTTTCCTCCTCTGTGGGAGGTGCTCGCCATGATCTCCCACTGTTCATGACTTCTCAAGGATCTTCCAGTTTTTGTGGAGGGTGGTACTGCTGCAGGTCATCTAGTGCTGTACTGCTGATCACCCTCACTTTACCTTCATGTGACTCTCCCCTACTCCTTCCCATCTAGAAGTTGTTTTGACTGTTTGGTATCACTGTGCTCTTAAACCAGACATCTTACATTAAGAGGGCCTCCCTGCACCCTTGTGGCAGAAGAGTGTAGCTCAGGACCCATCTGAGTTGGAGACTGCTGGATACAGGCTCAGTTTGGGGCTTTCCAATTGGTAGTTATGGTAAAAAATATTTAAATTCATTTGTATATAAGCCTCGTGTATGGGTGAGTTTGTGCTCAGTTTACTGGAGCTGCTCAACGTTTGGCAACTTTAGTCAGCTGTCTAGAGTGCATCTGCACTGAAATCCAAGGAATCCACTGAAAAAAAAAGTATATTTTAAGACAGCACTGCACTTTAACTTTATGCAATTGAATTACTGCTTTGGTTTTGCTGTTTATGATTGCTTTTTACTCTACACTTTGAAATTGTGTTTCATTGCCTTTTATAGCATAGGCTAGATTCAGACATGCTGAATATAGACTGATATCACCGTGCTCTTAAACTAGTCATCTTACATTAAGAGGGTCTTCCTGTACCCTTGTGGCAAAAATGTGTATCTCAGGACCCATCTGAGTTGGGGATTGTTGGAGAAAGGCTCAGTTTAGGGCTTTCCCATTGGTAGTTGTGTTAAAACTTTTTAAACTAGCCTGTAAATACAAGTCTTGCATTTGCTTGTTACTGTGCACTGTGCAACTGGGTTTAGCAGTGCCCTGTATAGAGGCAAATGTCTGGGAACATTATATTTCCTTTGAGAACTTCCAGTAGAACCACCCCCAAGCTTCCCTGCTGAGCAAAGGGTGACTCACTTGCTCTCTAAGCAGCATTCTCATGCTTATCATCCACAGCCTACTATATACCCACTGCCTTTCCTACTCCAAGTTAAACTAGCCCTCTAGTTAAGCCAAAGTCCTAAGTACGGCTAGCCCACTTCCTTCCCAAATACCACATTCAGAAAAATCCTGCCACAATGGACAAGCAATTTTCCATCATTCCTCCTGCCAGCTTGATTGATATGGGCATCTTGAGGCAATATAGCAAACTGATTCATGTATACTGACAATCATTTACTCCTAAAGCAAACTAACACCCAATGTGAGAGATGCAAATACACTGTGGAATTGGAGTCAATTCTGTCATGTAAAAACAAACTAGACATCAAACAGGTTGTCATCACACACGCTTCACCTCTCACACATAATAAGGTCACGACATACAAACCCACATATGTGAAGGAACTCACTAAAAGCCAAAATAACAGAGATGTCCCAAACACGAACCAGCCACACACCACTAAACAAAAAGAAAACCACTATCCATTTTGCCGCACAAATGTCTCAACAAATAAGCCCCTAAGGCAAATTACATCAAATGTGTTGGCCAAAGGTGACTCCATAATGGGACAAACAGATGTCTCCCTCACTAGACTGGACAAGGAAAAGGTCACAGTTAGCTGTCTATCAGGTGCTAGGATCTGACAAATCATGCATGCACTGAAGTCAGTCAACAAGTACCATTATGACTCTGTCATACTCCATTTTGGAATGAATCACTTGAGACATACCTGTCTGAACTTTATGAACAGAGATATGATGAAACTCTCTGATTATGTATCCCAGAGAGGTATGACCCTAGCCCTTAGCCATATCCTTCCCTTACCCAGAATGATGCCACAAAATAAACAAAAAATGATTGACTTCAACAATTGGCTTAGTTTCTGGTGTCAGTCCATGGGATCCAGTAGCTGTCAGCCTGTGAGGATATGGTAGACAGACCCCGCTGCTTTGCTAGAAATGGTCTGCCCCTGTCCCCCCTAGGCTTTCGGATACTAGCAAAGGCCCTTGCCTATCCCATAGTGTCTTTTTTAGGCAATGTCAAAACAACACATTTTTCAATGTAATAAAATCTAATCAAGACAAACTCAGGGTCGTGCTGCTTAATGCTAGGAGTTTAAATATGAAACTGCACTCCCTGGAAGCACTCCTTACCTTGGAGGATGCTGGCATCTGAGCAGTTACCAAGACATGGTTCAAGGCCACTAGGAGCACCCCAGCTGTACAAGTACAGACCTCAAAATGAGCATGAAGGAGGTGTATCCATCTTCATTAAAACCAAATACACTTCGAGACTAGCCAAACAGCATGACTCTCAAACGACTTCATGTCCAATTAACTTCTGGGGAAGTACCCTACCACATCATTGCTAGCTACAGATCCCCCATCATGAATCAGGATAAGCACACTGCGTACCTTGATTTACTGGAATCCCACACCATACAGCCCATCACCTTAGTCATGTGAAATTTCAACTGTCCTTCCATAAACTAGGGGACATACATGGGCAAAAACACACTCACATAAGCTTCCTGGACTATGTTAACACAGATGCACTGGAACAGATAGTCTGCATCCCCCCCTAGGGCTCTAATGTTCTGGACATAGTACTCACCAACACTGGGGGGGGGGTCACTGTACTACACAGATGCTCTGGAACAGATAGTCTGCATCCCCCACTAGGGGCTCTATTGTTCTGGACATAGTACTCACCAACATGGGGGGCACTGTACTACACAGATGCTCTGGAACAGATAGTCTGCACCCCCACTAGGGGCTCTAATGTTCTGGACATAGTTAGTACTCATCACCACTGAGTGGGGGGGGGGTCACTGTACTTTCTCATGCATGATGCTGCTCAATGCCAGAAGTCTAAATCTCAAAATGCACGCACTCGAGGCCCTTCTCAGTATGGAGAACATCGATGTCTGTGCTGTAACTGAAACCTGGTTCAAGGCTCCTGAGAGCACCCCAGCACTATTAGGTTTTACCTCATATCATGCGTTCTGGCCCCAAAACCCGGACCACACCACAAAAGGAAGGGGTGTATCCATATTCATAAAGGATACCCACACCTCCAGGTTGGTGGCAACGCACGAAGCTTCGGAAACCATCCAGGTGCAACTAACCATAGGCAAAACTGCTCTACAAATTGTAGCATGCTACAGGCCACCCTCTCAAACTCAGGAACCCCACACAGCCTTCCTGAAGACACTGGAGGGTATAAATGTATCTCCAAACACCATCTTATTGGGAGACTTCAACTACCCGAATATAGACTGTGAACATTACTCAAGCCCTAACTTTCTAGCCCAACGGTTCCTGGAGGTCATAAATTCAAATGCCATGGAACAGCTAGTCACTGTTCCCATGAGAGGAGAAAATATACTAGATCTCATTATCACAAACATGGGGACAAAATGCTCCACACTGGAAGTATATCCCTCATTGGTGAGATCTGATCATAAACTAATCTCACTGGAAATCCACATCCTGCCCCCACCCCAAACAAAAAAGACCACAGTGAATAAGTTCTCTAAAGCAAACTTCACACAACTCAAGACTGGTGTCGTATCCTTCAAGGCCCCTGAGCCAGTGGAAACCACAACCCAAGCTGCGGAAGCCCTTACAAATGCCTTCTATGAACACCTCCAGGACTGCATGGATCAGGCAATCCCAAATAAAACCAAGACTCTTTCCACAAAGGGCAAACGTCCAGTCTGGTGGACCCCAGCCATTAAAAAACTTTACAATAAGAGGAGAAAGCTATTACATGATAGAACAAAATCCATAAAAGGGAAGTCACCCCTGATCATTATTAGTAAAAAATATGAGCACTCATAAAATCAACTAAGGCCAATTTTGAGAGAAAAATTGCCATGGATTCAAAGGACAATCATAAGGCCTTTTTCAGCTATGTTAGGAACCTTGGTGGAAACTCCCAGATATGCTCAGAATTAGTCCAAAATGATACAAAAATCACTGAACCCACAGACATTGCCAACATACTGGCAGACAGGTTCAGTGCAAACTTCACCCCCTCTCCCCCCCTAAAGGAGAGATAACTATCCCAGTGGAGTGTAGCCTCCCAGACATCTCAAATGCGCAGGTGAAAGCTGCTCTCTCTAAAGCTAAAAACACAGCATCAATGGGACTGGACGGTGTCCCCGGCTGTGTGCTACATGAGCTAAATGAGGAATTAAACCCGCACATAAGGCAGCTGTTTAATCTCAGCCTTACCACAGGATACGTGCCCAAGGAGTGGCATACGGCAACTGTGGTCCCACTCCACAAAGGCGGTGCCTCTACGGACCCTGGTAATTACTGCCCCATAAGCTTAACAAGTCTAGTCTGCAAAGCTATGGAGAGGATCATAATGGAGCTCATAAACAAAGATATAGGGGACTTGCAGACATTGGACCCGACCCAGTTTGGCTTCGTCAAGGGCAGATCATGCCTTTTGAACTTGGTCGACTTCTTCGAAACAGTCACCAAGGCCATTGATGAGGGAAAGGCAGTCCATACAGCCTACCTTGACCTTGCAAAGGCTTTCGACACAATACCCCACTCGGGTATTGTAGAAAAACTTACCAGCTTAAATGTAAACCCATATGTCACAAGATGGGTTGCAAACTGGCTTAAGGACAGAACCCAGAGGGTTAGAGTTGCTGGCACTATGTCAGACTCCAAGCCGGTCACAAGTGGTGTCCCACAGGGCTCAGTCCTTGGCCCCCTGTTGTTCGGCATCTACTTCTCAGAAGTACAGGCCAACATGGGAGGACTTTGGCTGACAAAGTTTGCAGACGACTGCAAACTGGGCGCCATAGTGGAAAGTGCATCGGACACGCATATCCTTCAGAAGGGACTCACGGAAACAGATAGCTGGTGCCAGAGCCATGACCTGAAGTTAAACGCCAAAAAATGTATAGTCATACCCTTCGGGAAAAACAAGGTAACCCCAAGCTACCATATAGGTGGCAATCCACTAAGCACAGAAGAGGTTATCAGGGACCTGGGGACCCAGGTTGACAGTGGCCTTTCTTTTGACACTCACGTTGCTAAAGTGGTTAGAAAGACCTTCTACATTGCCCACCTGATCATGAAGGGATTCACATCCAGATCTAGTGAGGTCATTGTTCCCCTGTACTCTTCACTTATCAGACCAATGATCGAGTACAATGCCCCATTCAGGATGTATCTCACCCGACATCTGCAGCAATTGGAGAGACCCAAAAGTTCCTCACCAAAAGGATAAAGGGACTCCAAAATCTGTCATATGCTGCCAGATTGAAGAAACTCCAGCTCTGTTCAGTCGCATACCGTCTGCTCAGAGGTGACATGTGCCTGACATACAAGGCCATGTCCAACCCGGAATTAATGGACATGCTCCACCTCAAAAAATCCAAATCCACCAAAACCACTAGAGCAAGCGACTTAAACCTTAGCACGGATATAAATAGGACGTGCTGGAGGGATAGATTTATCACTCAGAGACTCCCTATGCTGTGGAATAAAATCCCGGTCCATGTGAGGCAGAGCACCTCGCTGGCTCTGTTCAAGAGAAATCTTGACCTGTGGATGGGAGATCGTAGGTTTACCCTGGGAATCATCTCTGTGTCACTGCTGGACAGAGGCACAACAAACTAATGGGTACAGTCTTTTTTCATATAAGGGGTGGCGTAAGCCACAAAACTTTGGGCTAGGCTTATAAATGCCTTAGGGCAGATAGCCTAGTATAAACCTATGAACCTATGAACCTATGATGCCCTCCCTGGTTAGGTCAGACCACAAATCAGTCTCGTTTGAAGTAACTACTGGAAATGACACCCTCAATGGAACAAAAATTATAAAAAACTTTATCAAAGCTAACTACAGCCTACTAAGCAATGGTACAAAAACCTTCATACCACTTGCAATCACAGACCTCATGATTACTTTGCAGAAGTGTATATAAATGCCCTGTACAAACACTTAAGTGACTGCATAAACTCTACTGTACCAGACCAGATCAAGGCCAGGTCTTCCTGTAAAAACTAGCCACCATGGTGGACTTCAAGTTTAAACATGTTACATAACAAGAGGAAGAAACTGTTTCCAAATGCAAGAGGTATATCACTCTGCAGGGGAAGAGTTCCCTCCTAACCCTAAACAAGAAAATCAGAAATCTTTTAAAGTCTTCTAAAGAAAATTATGAAACTAAAATTGCATCCCTAGCCAAGGATAATCATACAGCATTCTTTAAGAACATCTGAAGTCTAAAAGGGAATCCCCAGCTATGTGTCGAACTGGCTATAGATGGGATCACTCATACTACACCAAAAGATATCACCAACCTGCTAGCTGACAGATTTAGTGCAAACTTCACCCCCCATCCCCACCTGCCATATCCCAAAGCATACCTGACACTAGCCCTCTGCCTAGTGTCTCTAGAGAAGAGGTAATCTCTGCACTCGCCAAAATGAAAAACACAGCCTCAGTGGGACCAGATAATATCACAGGTTGTTTACTAAATTATCTAAAACAAGACCTAGTGGACCCACTTGGTGTTTTCTTTAATGATAGCTTAAGAACTGGCTATGTTCCTGCAGAAGGAAAGCAGCAACAGTTATCCCCCTGCACAAAGCCTGGGCATTGACTGACCCTGGGAACTACAGACCTATAAGTCTAACCAGCCTCACCTGCAAGTACAGAGAAAGAATTATCATGGACCTTACAGACAGGGACATAGGTGCCCTTCAAACACTGAAACCAAACCAAATTGGCTTCATTAAGGGAAAATATGCTCATTAAACCTGATAGACTTCTTTGAGAATGTCACCAAAGCCACAGATGAAGGTAAAACGGTGCACACAGCCTATCTTGACCTTGCCAAGGATTGTGACACAATCCCCCACTCTAGCATCATTGAGAAGCTCTCCCAGGTAGGGATTAATCCTAATGTTAGTAGATGGGTAACCAGTTGTCTCACCAACTGAACATACTCAGTCAAATTTGGTTACTCCAGCAAAAGCAGTAGACCCGTCCCCAGTGGAGTACCACAGGGGTCTCTGCTGGGTCCCTTACTTTTTAGGATTTATTTCTCAGAGGTCCAGGCCAAAGTAGATGGCCCCTGACTCACCAAGTTTGTTGATGATTGCAAATTGGGAGCAATTAATGTGTCCCCTAATGATGTCAACATATGACAAGAAGGGCTAACACAAATGAATGATCGGTGGCAAAGCCATGGCCTAAAGTTAGATGCAGAAGAATGCATTATTATTCCCTTTGGCAAAATAGAATTCCCTACAAATTACAATATTGACAGCACCCCCCATGAGTTCCAACCCAGTGGTGTGAGACTTATGAACACAGGTTGCTAGCAATCTGAATGTTGATTACCAAGTTTCCACAGTGGTAAGGAAAGCCTTCTACATAGCGCACCTCATAAGCAAGGGCATCGCATCCAGGTCAAGGGATGTTATGACTCCGCTGTACTTGACCCTCATTACACCACTACAAAAGTAGAATGCCCTCTTTTACATGTACATCAGCAGACATCTGCAGCAGCTGGAGAGACCTCAAATGTTTCGCATTAACAAAATACAGGAACTACAAGCCATGACCTAAGTGGAAGGGCTGAAAGCCCTGTCACTTTACTCTGTATCTTATAGGCTGTTGAGAAGCGACTTGTGCCTGGATTAAAGGGCAAACTTGGACCCTGCCCTAATGGAAGTTCTGCACATCTGCAAGTCAAATGGAACAAGACTCACTCACTCACTCACTCTAGGGATCTCAACCTAGCCTGTGATATTAACATAACATGCTGAAGGGAAAGATATGTCCCCCAGAGACTGCTGTTATTCTGGAATAGACTTCCTAATCATATAAAACAGAGCTTCTCACTGACCTTATTCAAATGCAACCTAGATAATTGGATGGAATACTGAAAATGCACCCCTGGGGTGGCACCCATGCCCTTCATGGAGAGAGGTAGCCAGTGTTGATCACAAGCCTGCTCTGTTCAAAAATTAATTCTGAAAATGACCCAAAAAGAGCAAATGTAGATACTTGGAATTAATATGGCTAGGTTTGTAAAGGCTCGAGAACCACTAGCCTAGTAACTTCCTATGAGCCTATGAACCTACAAATGGCTTTAATACATTTCTGTGTGGATATTGTAACACAGATTGTAAATATTCATATGCATATATATCCACGCATACAAACCTACAGCTTCCACTCACCTAGATTTAGGGGATGAGCTTGGTGACACACAGCTAGCAATACACAGGGCACCGTGGGAAGTAAAAGCATGTGCGGGTCCACAATCAAGCTTCAGTCTCCATACAATGTGCAGTTACTACACTCAGTTTGCCTGCCAGGTGTACCCTAAGCCTGCTGATTGTATAACCACTGGGGAGGATCTTGATGAGCCTTAACATAGCTCTGGCCTTCGAGGTCCTTGTGATCATACCAAGCCCCGGCAGACAATGTCAGAGAAATGTTTAACATAGATATGGGAGGATACCACCTGCTGCTGGAACTCTGTGAGCACATGCAATAGTGTACCATTCATCACACAAGGGTTTGGTTGAGGTCACTGACTGAGTAGCTTGCAATCCAACCATGATACATAATGGGTTTGAATGGTGTTATGCCAAGATAATGCCACTGGCACATGCTATATGTCTTCTTTGACAGGCAACATGCTGGTATCGTGGCAATGCATACATGCACCATGCCTGCACATGGGTTGTCAAAGAGTGATGCATGTGCCAGCTGTAAGCTTACAGAACTGGTGACATGTGCAACAATGGGTAAGGGTATATCAGGTGGGGATGTCATGGTACTCATTGTGTAATCCTTGCAACATCTTCTGAGCCATACAGTTCTGCTACTGCTGCAAGCAGTGTTTTAGTGCAGCCTACTAGTAGTCAACATCACCTATCCACCATTGGTGCATCATCCACATTATCAAGCCCTCCATGGCAGCACCCACATAATCATCCCACTCCATGGCAGAACCTACTCACCACTGGTACAGCACCCACATTATCATGCCCATTCAGGAAAGCACCCACATTATCATCTGTCTCCATTGCAGGGCCTACCCACCACTGATGCAGCAACTGCATTATCATCTCCTTCTGTGGCACCACCTACCCATTACTACTGCAGCACACACATTATCACCCCCTCCACTGCAACACCTACCGAATACTGCTGAAGCACCAACATTATCAACCCCCTTCTGTGGCAACACTACCCACCACTGATTTATCATCAACATTATCATCTTCCACCATAGGATCACCTACTCAAGAATGTTACAGCATCCATATTATCATCCTCCCTCTGTGGCAGTACCTCCCCACCACTGGTGTAGTGCCCACATTATCTTCCACCTCTGTGGCCCCACTTACCCATTACTAGTGCAGCACCCACATTATCATCTCCTTCATGGCAGCACCTACCCACCACTGGTGGAGCACACACATTATCATCCCCCACCATGACAGAAATTACCCAACACTGGTGCAACACCCACATGATCATCCCCCTCAATGGCAGAACCTACCCACCACTGCTGCAGCACACACATTATTATCTCCCTCCATAGCAGCATCTAGCCACCACTGGTACAGCACACACATCAACTTCGCCTTCCATGGCAGCATCTATCCAGCTCTGGTGCAGTGTAAACTAAAATTCCCATCTGTGGCAGCACCTATCCAGCACTGCTGCAGCACCTACATTATCATCCCCCTCCATGGCAGAACCTACCCACTACTGCTGCAACACAAGCATTATCATTTCTCTCCATGGCAACACCTACCAACCACTGGTGTGGCAATCACATTATCTTCCCCTTCAGTGGCAGCACCTGCCCAATACTGTTACAGCACACACATTATCCTCCTCCTCCATGACAGCACCAACCCATCATTGGTGCAGCACCCACATTATTATTATTCATGCAATACCATTCCCTGCCCATGACTGGTGCAGCACTCACATTATCATCCCCCTCTGTGACAGCCCATACCCACCACTACTGCAGCACCCATATTATCATCCCTCTCCATGGCAACACGCAAATTATCATCCCCCCTCAATGGCAGCATCCCCTCACCACTGGTGCAGCACCAACATTATCACCCCTCTCTGTGACAGCACATACCAACCACAGGTGCAGCACCCATATTATCATCTCTCTCCATGGCAACACTCAAATTATCACCCCCCTCCATTGCAGCATCTCAACATCATTGGTGCAGCATGCACATTAACTTCCCCTTCCATGGCAATATCTGTCCACCACTGGCACATCACCCATATTATCATCCTCCTCTGTGGCAGCACCTGTCCACCACTGATGCAGCACCTGCATTATCATCTCCCTCTGTGGCAGCACCTACCCAGTGCTACTGCAGCACACACCTTACCATCCCCCTCCATTGCAACACCTACCCAATACTGCTGAAACACCAACATTATCAACCCCCTTCCTTGGCAACACCTACCCATCACTGATTCATCACCAACATTATTATCTCACACCATGAGAGCACCTACCCAATAATGTTACAGAACTCATATTATCATCCTCCCTCCAAGGCATTACCTCTCCACCACTGGTGTATAGCCCACATTAACTTCCATCTCTGTGGCCCCACTTACCCACTACTAGTGCAGCACCCACATTATACTCTCCTCCATGGCAGCACCTACCCAATACAGTGGAGCACACACATTATTATCTTCTAGTGACTGCACCTACCCACCATAGGAGCAGCACCCACTCTATCATCACCACAATGGCAGCCCCTACACATGACTGGTGCAGCACCCACATTATCATCCCCCTCTGTGGAAGCATCTACCGACCGGTGGTGCATCACCCACATTATCATCTCAGTCCATTGCAGCACCTATCTACCACTGGTGCAGCACATACATTATCATCCCTGCCATGGCAGGACCCATTCAAAACTGGTGCACCACTCACAATATATTTCCTCTCCATCCTACATTATTATCCCCTTCCATACCAGCACCTACCCATCACTGGTGCAGCACCAAGATTATCAAACCCCTCTGTGTTAGCCCCTACCAACCATGGGTAGAACACCCATATTATTATCCCACTCCTATACATGACAGCATCTCCCTGCCACTGGTGCAACACTCACAGTATCACCCCCCTCTGTAGCAGCACCTATGCACCACTGGTGCAGCATACACATTATCATCCTGCTCTGAGGCAGAACTTACCCACCACTGGTGCAGCACCCACATTATCATTCTCTTCCATGGCAGCCCGTATCCACCACTGGTGCAAAAACCACATCATCATCATACTGTGTGGCAGTACTTACCCACCACTGGTGCAGCATCCACATTATTATCCTCCTCTATGGCAATATCTGCCTACCCCGTTGCACCATCAACATTATTAATCCCCCTTTGCAGCACCCACCCACCACTGGTGTAGAACTCACATTACCATCCCTCTCCATGGCAGTACTGCCTTATCCCCATCATTGCAGTACCTACCCACCACTGATGCATCACCCACATTAACTTCCTCTTCCATAGCAATATCTATCCACCACTGTTGCAGTACCCACATTATCATCCCCCTCCTTGGCAGCACCTACTCACCACTGATCTAGCACCCACATTTTCATCCCCCTTGTGGCAGGACCTACCCACTACACTACTGCTGAAGCACACACAATATCATCCCCTCCATGGCAACACCTACCCAACACTGCTGCAGCACCAACATTATCTAACCCATTCCATGGTAACACCTATCCACCACTGATGCACCACCAACATTATCATCCCCCACCATGGGAGCACCTACGCAACAATGTTGCAGAACCCACATTTTCATGCCCTCCATAGCAGCACCCGCATTATCATCCCACTCCATGGCAGCACCTACCCACCACTGACCAGCACCCATATTATCATCCTCCTGCCGGGGCAGCACCTACCCACCACTGGTGTAGTGCCCACATTATTTTCCCCACCCATACAGCACTTACCCACTATTAGCGCAACACCCACATTATCATCCCCTCCATGGCAGCACTTACCCAACACTAGTAGAGCATGCACATTATCATCCCCTCGTGGCAACAGCTACAAACCACTAGTGTAGCACCCACATTATCTTCCCCTTCTCAGGCAGCATTTACTACTACTAGCGCAGCACCCACATTATCATCCCCTCCATGGCAGCACCTACCACTAGTGGAGCACACATATTATCATCTGCTCGTGGCATCACCTACAGACCACTGGTTCAGCACTCACATTATCATCCCACTCCATGGCAGCACCTACCCAACTCAGCAGCAGCACCCACATTATCATATCCCCAAAGGCAGCCTATACCCATAACTGTTGCAGCACCCACATTATTATACCCCATCATGGGTGCAACTATCCACAACTGGTGCGGCATCCACATTATCATCTCTGTCCATGGCAGCACCTGCCCACCAGTGGAGCAGCATCCACATTATAACTGCCCTCTGTGGCAGCACCTACCCACCAGTGGTGCATCACCCACATTATCATCCCCCTCCATGGCAATACCTACCCAACATGGGTGCAGCACGGACATTATCATCCCCTCCATGGCAGCAACCACATTATCATCCCACTCCATGTCAGCAACTACCCATCACAGATCCAGCACCCACATTATCCCCTCATTCAGTGGCAGCACCTACCCACCACTGCTGTAGCAGCCACATTCTCTTCCCTCTCTCTGGCAACTCTTACACACTACTAGTACAGCAGCCACATTATCATCCCCTCCATGGAAGCACCTACCCACCACTAGTGGAGCACACACTTTTATCTTCCCCCTCTGTGGCACCACTTACCCACTTCTAGTGCAGCACCCACATTATCATCCCCTCCATGGCAGCACCTACCCATCACTGGTGGAGCACACACATTATAATACCTTTGTGGCAGCACCTACCCATCAATGGTGCACCACCCACATTATCATCTCCCTCCATACCAGCATCCACATTATCATTCCACTCCACTGCAACACCTGTCTACCCCTGGTGCAGCACACACATTTACATCCCCAGCAAGGCAGGACCTACCCAAATCTGGTGCACCACCCACATTATATTTCCCCTCCATCCCACATTGTCATCCCTTTCCATAACAGCACCCACATTATCATGCCCCTCTGTTGTAGTCCTTACCCACCACAGGGGCAGCACCCACATTGTCATCCCTCTCCTTGATGGCACATACTCACCACTGGTGCAGCACCCACAATAACTTCCCCTTCCATGGCAGCACCTCTCCACAACTGGTGTTGCACCCACATCAGCAAGCCCCTCTGTAGCAGCACCTACACTGGTGCAGCACCCACACTATCATCTGCTCTATGGCAGCAGTCCCCCACCACTGGTACACCAGCAAACTATCATTCCCTTCCATGACAGCACCTACCAACCACTGCTGCAGCACCACATTATCATAACCTACTCTGGCATTATGCATTCACCACTGGTGCAGCACACACATTAGCATTCCCTTCCATGACCGCATCCATCAACCACTGGTGCAACACCCACATTATCATCATCCTGTGTGGCAGCATTTATCCACCAATACTGCAGCACCTACTTTATCATCCTCATCTATGACAGCATCTGCCCAGCCTGGTATACCATTAACATTATTATCCCCCTTGGCAGCGCCTACCGACCTACCACTGGTGCAGCACCCACATTATCATCTACCTCCATGGCAGCACCCACATTACCATCCCCCTCCATGGCAGTACATGCCTTATCATCACCCTTATTGCAGCACGTACCCACTATTGGTGCAGCACCCACACTAACTTCCCCTTCCATAGCAGTATTTATCCACCACTGGTGTAGTACCCACATTATCTTCCCCCTCTCATGCAGCACTTACCCACTATTAGCTCAACACCAACATTATCATCCTCTCCATGGCAGCACCTACCCACCACTAGTAGAGCACACAAAGTATCATCTCCCTCCATGGCAGCATCCACATTATCATCCCACTCCATGTCACCAACTACTTACCACTGGTGCAGCACACACATGATCATCCCCAGCATGAAAGCACATACCCACTACCGGTGCAGCCACATCATCATCCCCCTCCATGGCAGCACCCACATTATTATCCCCTCATAGTAGCCTATACCCATCACTGGTGCAGTAGCCACATTATCATCCCTCTCCATGACAACATCTACCAGACACTGGTGCAGCATCCACATTATCATTCCCCACTATGGCAGCACCTTACCACAACTGGTGCAGCACCCACATTATCATACCACAGCATGGGAGCACCTAGCCATCAATGTTGTAGCAGCCACATTATCATCCCCTCCATGGCAGGACCCCCATTATCTTTCTCTGCTGTTGCAGAACATGGCCACTACTGGTGCAGCATCTGCATTACCACTCCTCATGGTAGCACCTAACCACCACTGGTGCAGAACCCACATTAACTTCCCCTTCCATGGCAACATCTATCCACCACTGGTGTAGCACCCCCATTATCATCCCAATATGTAGTAACACCTACCCACCACTGGTGCAGCACCCAGATTCTCATCCCCCTCTATAGTAGCACCTATCACTACTGTTGCAGCACCCAAATTATCATCCTTCTCCATGGCAGCAACTAGCCGTCACTGCTGCAGCACCCACATTATTGTCCACCTCTGTGGCCTCACCTGCCCACCACCGTGCATCACTTACAATATCTTCCACCTCTATGGTAGCACCTACTTACTGCTGGTGCAGTAGCCTCATTATCATCTCCTTCTGTGGCAGCACGTACTCACCACTGGTACAGCACCCACATTATAATTCCCTTTCATGGCCACACCTACCCACTGCTGGTGCAGCACCCACATAATCATCATCCTGCATGGCACCACTTACCCAAAACAGGTGCAGCACCCACATTATCATCCTCCTCTATGGCACTATCCCTTATCATCCCCCTCTGTTGCAGCACCTACCCACCACTGGTGCAGCACCCACATAATGACACCCTCCATGGCAACAGCTAACCATCACTGGTAGAGCACCAATATTATCCCCCCCCCTCAGTGGCAGCAACTACCTACCACTGCTGCATAGCCCACATTATCATCCACCTATTCATTACTGTTACAACACCTACATTATCATCTTCCACCATGACAGCACCTACCCACCACTGGTGCAGCACCCACATTAGCATCCCCATCCATGGCAGCACATACCCACTACAGGTGCAGCACCCACATTAACTTCTCCCTCCATACAGCATCTACCCAGTACTGATGCAGCACCCACATTATTGTCTCACTCCATGGCAGCACCTACCCACCACTGCTGCAGTACCCACATTATCATCCCCCTCTGTAAGAATCTTCCCACCACTGATGCAGCACCCACATTATCTTCTCCCTCTATTCCAGTACCTACTCACCCCTGGTGCAGTACTAGCATTATCATTCCCCTTCATGGCACCACCTACCCACCACTGGTGCAACACCCCCATTATCTTCTCTTTCCATTCCAGCATCTAACCACCACTGGTGCAGCATGCATTTGATTATCCCTTCCATGGAAGCACCTACCCACTGTCAGTGCAACACCCACATTATCATGCTCCTCTGTGGGAGCAACTACCCCCCACTGGTGTAGCACCCACACTATCATCCGCATCTATGGCAGCACCTATCCACTACTTGTGGAGCACTACTTGTGGAGCACCCACATGACCATCTCCCTGCGGGAAAGCACCTATCCACTACTGTTGCAGCACTCACATTATCATCCCCCTCCATGGCAGCACCTACCCACCAATGATGCAGCATCCACATTATTGTCCCACTCCATGACAGCACTTACCCACCACTGGTGCATCACCCACAGTATCATCCACCTCCATGGCAGCACCTACTCACCACTTGTGCAGCACCCACTTGATAACCCCCTGCGTAAAATCACCTAAAGATTACTAGTGTGGCATCCACATTATTTTCCCCCTCTATTGCAACACCTACCCATCACTGTTGCAGCACCAACTTTATCATCCCCACCATGGCTGCACCTACCCACCACTGGTGCAGCACCCACATTATTGTCCAACTCCATCGCAGCACCTACCCACCACTGCTGCAGCACCCACATTATCATTGTCTTCTGTAGAAGCACCTTCCCACCACTGGTGCAGGACTCAAATTATCTTCTCCCTCCATTGCAGCACCAATCCACTGCTGGTGCAGCACTCATATTATCATTCCTTTCCATGGCATCACCTACCCACCACTGCTGCACCACCCACATTATCAGCTCCATCTATGGCATCCCTCTCTGTTGCAGCAACTACCCACCACTAGTGCAGTACCCACTCTATCATCCTCCTCTATGGCAGCACCTACCCATTACTTATGCAGCACCTACTTCATCATTCCCTTCATGGCAGCACCTACCCACCACTGGTGCAGCAGCCACATTATCATCCCCTTGTATGGCAGCACATATCAACCACTGGTGCAGCACCCACATTATCATGCCCATCTGTGGCAGCAACTACCCAAAATTGATGCAACACCCACACTGTGATCCAGCTCTGTTACAGCACCTACCCACCGCTTATGCAGCACCCAGTTGGTCATCTCCCTGCATGGAAGCACCTACTCACTACTGGTGGAGCACCACCTTATCATCTCCCTCCATCGCAGCACCCACATTATCATCTCCCTCATGGTAGCCTGTACCCACCACAGGTGCAGCCCCCATATTATCATTCCCTCCATGGCAACACCTATCTACCACTGGTGTAGCACCAACTTTAGCATCCCCTTCCATGGCAGCAACTACCCACCACTTATCCAGCACCCACATTTATCATCCTCCCTCAGTGGCAGCACCTATCCACCACTGATGTAGCACTCATATTAGCTTCCTCCTCTTTGGCAACATTTACTCACTACTATTCCAGCACTCACATTATTATCCCACTCCATAAGAGCACCTGCCCACCACTGGTGCAGCACCCATATTATCATTCCCTTCCGTAGCAGAGCTTACTATCCACTGGTGCAGCATCCACATTATCACTCCCCTCTTTGGCACATGGACCCACAACTGGTGCAGCACCCACATTATTATTCCCTACCATGGCAGCATCTACCCACCACTAGTGCAGCACTCACATTATCATCCCCCTCTATGGCAGCATCTGCCAACCTGGTGTACCATCAACACTATTATCTGCCATTGGCAGCAGCTACCCACCACTGGTGCAGCACCCACATTATCATCTCGCTCCATTGCAGCTCCCCTATTACCACCCCCCTACATGGCAGTAACCACCTTACCTCCCCCCTCATTGCACAACCTACCAACCACTGGTGCAGCACCCACATTTGCACACCCTCCACAGCAGCACCCACACTATCATGTCCATCCATGGCAGCACCTACCCATCACTTGTGCAGCACCCACATTACCATCCTCCTCTATGGCAGCATATGCCCAGCACTCATGCAACATCAACATTATTATCCTCCTTTGTGGCAGAACCTACCCCCCCCACTGGTACAGCACCCACATAATCACCCCTCCCATGGCAGAAATACCTAACACTGGTGCAACATCCACATTATCATCCTTCTCTATGGCAGCACATGCCCACCACTGGTGCACCATCAGCATTATTTCCCCCCTCTGTGGCAGCACCTACCGCCATTGGTGCAGCACTCACATAAACACCCCTTCCAAGCCAGCAGCTAGCCCCCACTGGTGCAGCACCCACATTATCATTCCCTCCATGGCAATACCCATCTACCACTGGTGTAGCACCAACATTATGATCCCCTCCATGGCAGCACCAACATTAGCATCCCCTTCCATGGCAGCAACTACCCACCACTTACCCAGCACCCACATTTATCATCCTCCCTCAGTGGCAGCACCTATCCACCACTGATGTAGCACCCATATTAGCTTCCTCCTCTCTGGCAACATTTACTCACTACTATTCCAGCACTCACATTATTATCCCACTCCATAAGAGCACCTGCCCACCACTGGTGCAGCACCCATATTATCATTCCCTTCCGTAGCAGAGCTTACTATCCACTGGTGCAGCATCCACATTATCACTCCCCTCTTTGGCACATCGACCCACAACTGGTGCAGCACCCACATTATTATTCCCTACCATGGCAGCATCTACCCACCACTAGTGCAGCACTCACATTATCATCCCCCTCTATGGCAGCATCTGCCAACCCGGTGTACCATCAACACTATTATCTGCCATTGGCAGCAGCTACCCACCACTGGTGCAGCACCCACATTATCATCTCGCTCCATTGCAGCTCCCCTATTAGCATCCCCCTACATGACAGTAACCACCTTACCTCCCCCCTCATTGCACAACTTACCAACCACTGGTGCAGCACCCACATTTTCACACCCTCCACGGCAGCACCCACACTATCATGTCCATCCATGGCAGCACCTACCCATCACTTGTGCAGCACCCACATTACCATCCTCCTCTATGGCAGCACATGCCCAGCACTCATGCACCATCAACATTATTATCCTTCTTTGTGGCAGAACCTACCCGCCACTGGTACAGCACCCACATAGTCACCCCTCCCATGGCAGAAATACATAACACGGGTGCAACATCCACATTATCATCCTTCTCTATGGCAGCACATGCCCACCACTGGTGCACCATCAGCATTATTTCCCCCCTCTGTGGCAGCACCTACCACCATTGGTGCAGCACTCACATAAACACCCCTTCCAAGCCAGCAGCTAGCCCCCACTGGTGCAGCACCCACATTATCATTCCCATGTGTGGCAGCAACTACCCAACATAGGTGCAAAGCCCAGACTGTCATCCAGCTGTGTTACAGTACCTACCTACCACTTATCCAACTCCCACTTGATCATCTCCCAGTATGGAAGCTCAAACCCACTACTGGTGGAGCACCCACATAATCACCCCTTCCATGGCAGCACCTACCCAACACTAGTGCAACACCCACATTATCATCCTCTTCTATAGCAGCACATGCCCATCACTGGTGCACCATCAACATTATTATCCCTGTCTTGGCAGCAAATATCCACCACAGGTTCAGCACCACATTATCATCCTCCTCTATGGCAGCACCCACGTTATCACCCTCCCCCCATTGCAACACCAATCCACCACTGGAGCACCACAGATATTGTTGACCTCCTTCATGGCAGGAACCAGAATATCACTACCATCCCTGGCAGCATCTACTCACCACTGGTGCAGCACAGACTATATCACCCCATCCATGACAGCAGCTAACCACCACTAGTGCAACACCCATATTATCATTGTCACTTGTTGCAGCAACTACCCACTACTGGTGCAGCACCCACAGTATCATCTACCTTCATGGCAGCATCTACCCACCACTTGTGCAGCACACACTTGATCATCCCCAGCATGAAAGCACCTACCCACTACTGGTGCAGCCACATTATCATCCCTCTCCTTGAACCTACCCACCACTGAGCAGCACCCACATAATCATTCCCCACCATGGCACCACCTATTCACCATTGATGCAACACCTGCATTATCATGCCCACATGATAACACCTAGCCAACACTGCTGCAGCACACATGTTATCTTCTGCCCCTCTTTGGAAACACCTTCCTACCACTGGTGCAGCACCCACATTTTTCCCACCATGGATGCAGCACACAAATTAACTTGTCCCTCCATGGCAGCACCTACCCTCCTCTGGTGCAGCACTCACATTATCAATCCCTACCATAGCAGCACCTACTCACCAGTGATGCAGCACCCACATTATGATCATCCTGTATGGCAGCACTTACTCATCACCAGTGCAGGTCCCAGATTATCATGCCCCATGTCAGCACCCACCCACCGCTCATGCAGCATGCACATTAACTTCTCCTTCCAACACAGTATCTATCCACCATTGGTGCTGCACCCCCATTATCATCCCCCTAAATGGCAGCACCTACTCACTGCTGTTGCAGCACACATATTATCATTCCACTCCATGGCAACAATTACCCAACATTGATGCAGCACCAACATTATTATCCTCTTTCATCACAGCACCTTCAACCCCACTGGTGTAGTATCCACATTATCTTCACTCTCTGTGGGTGCATATCCCCACTACTGGTCAGGTACCCACAACCTGTGTGGGAGTACTTACCCACCACTGGTGTAAGACCCACAGTATCACCAACCATGCCACCATCTACCCACTGCTGCTGCAGAACAGACATTATCATTCCACTCCATGACATCACCTACCCACCACTGTTGCAGCACCCACATTATCATCCTGCTCCATGCGAGCATCTAGCCACCACAGCAGCAGCACTCACTTCATCATCCTCCAGTGGCATCCACATTACCATCCCCTCTGTGGCAGAACCTACCCACCATTGGTGTAGCACCCACATTATCTTCCTTTTGTGACAGCACACCCACTACTTGTGCATCACCCACTTTATCATGCCCTCCATGGCAGCACCTACTCACCGCTGGTGAAGTGCAGACATTATCATCCCCTCTTGGCAGCACCTACCTACCACTGATGCAGCACTCACATTATTACTGCCCCTCTGTTGCAGCACCTACCCTCTGCTGCTGCAGCACACACCCTATCATCCTGCTCCATGACAATATCTACCCAGCACTGCTGCAGCACCAAGATTATCATCCCTCTTCCATGGCAGCACCTACCCACCACTGGTGATGCACCCCCATTATTATCCATCACCATGGCAGCATCTGCTCAACACTGATGCAGCACCTGCATTATTATACCCCATGGCAACACCTACCCACTACTGCTGCAGCACACAAACTATCATCCTGCTCCATGACAATATCTACCCAGCACTGCTGCAGCACCAAGATTATCATTCCTCTTCCATGGCAGCACCTATCCACCACTGGTGATGCACCCCCATTATTATCCCTCACCATGGCAGCATCTGCTAAACACTGGTGCAGCACCTGGATTATTATGCCCCCATGGCAACACCTACCTACCAGTGTGGCAGCACCCACATTAGCCTCCCCCTCCCTGGAATCACCTTCCCACCACTGGTGCAGCACCCAAATCCTTCCCATCACTGGTGTAGCACTGAAATTATCTTCTCCCTCCTTTGCAGCACCTATCCTCCACTGCTGTACCACTCACTTTATCCTTCTCATCCATGGCAGCACCAACCCAACACTAGTGCAGCACCCACATTATGATCATCCTGTGCAGCAGCACTTAGCCACTACTGGTGCAGAACCCACATTATCACCCCCATGTTAGAAGCTACCCACCACTGGTGCAGCACTCACATTAACTCCCCCTTCCACAGCAGTATCTATCCACCACTGGTGCAATATCCACATTATCACCCCTTCTCAATGGCAGCAACTACCCACTGCTCCTGTAGCAAACACATTATCACCTTGATCCATGGCAGCACCTACCCAGCACTGCTGCAGCACCAAGATTATCATCACCTTCCATGGCAGCACCTACCAACCAATGAACCACTGGTGTATCATCCACATTATCTTTGCCTGCTGTTACAGCACTTACCTACTACTGGAGAGGCGCCCACATTATCCTACCATACCATGGGTGTACCTACCCACCACTGTTGCAGCACCCACATTATCTACATGACAGCACCTACATACCACTGATCGAGAACCAACATTATCATCCCCCTCCATGCAGCACCTACCAACCACTGGTGAAGCACCCACATTATCATCCTCCTCCATGGCAGCACCTACCCACCACTGGTGTGGCACCCACATTATCTTCCCCCTCCATTACAGCACCTACCAATTACAGTACAGAACTCAATTTATTATCCCCTCAGTGGCAACACCTACCCACTACTGGTGGAGCACACACAGTATCATCTCCCTCCATGGCAGCACCCACATTATCACTCCATATCAGCACCTGTTTACCACTTGTGGAGCAGTCACAAGATCATCCCTATGTGTGAAAGCACCTATCCACTACTGTTGCAGCACCCACATTATCATCCCACTCCATGGCAGCACCTGCCAACCAATGATGCAGTACCCAGATTATTTTTCCACTCCATGGCAGCACCAACCCACCAGTGGTGCATCACCAACAGTATCATCCACCTCCATGGCACCACCTATTTGCCACCTGTGCAGTACCCACTTGATCAACCCCTTTCATAAAAATCACTTATACATTACTGGTCTGGCACCCAGATTATTTTTCACTCCATGGCACCACCTACTCATCACTGGGGCAGCACCCACATTATCATCCCATACCATGGCTGTACCTACGCACCACTCCTGCAGCACCCACATTATCATCCTCTTCTGTGAAAGTACCTTTCCAAAACTGGTACAGCACTCAAATTATCTTCTTCCTCTATCAAAGCACCAACCACTACTGGTGCAGTACTCACATTATCATTCTTTTCCACAGTAGCACCTACCCACCACTGTTGCAGCACCCACATTATCATCCCTCTCTGTGACAGCAACTACCCACCACTGGTGCAGCACCCACTCTATCATACCCCTCAATAACAGCACCTACGCATCACTTATGCAGATCCTACTTCATCATCCCCTTCATGGAAGCACCTACCCACTACTTGTACAACATTCAAATTATCATCCCCCTTTGTGGCAGCACCTACCCACCACTGGTTTAGCACCCACATTATAATTCTCCTCTATGGCAGCACATGCCCACCACTGGTGCACCATCAACATTACTATCCCCCTCTGTGGCAGCACCTACCCATCACTGGTGCAGCACCCACATTATCATGCCAATCTCTGGCAGAAGCTACAAAAAAATAGTGCAACACCCACACTGTCATACATCTCTGTTACAGCACCTATCCACTGCTTATGCAGCACCCACTTGATCATCTCACTGCATAGAAGCACCTACCCAGTAGTGGTGGAGCACCACATTATCATCTCCCTCCATGGGAGCAGCCACATTGTGTCACCCTCAGGGTAACCCCTACCCACCACTGGTGCAGCATCCACAACACCATCCCCCTCCATGGCAGCACCTACCCAACACTGATGCAGCACCAACATAATGAGCCCTCCATGGCAGCACCAACATTACCATCCCACATGGCAGCAATTACCCACCACTGATCTATTACCCACCTTATCATCCTCCCTCAGTGGCAGCACCTACCCACCACTGATGTAGAACACATATTAGATTCCCCCCTCTCTGGCAACACTTAACCACTACTGGTCCAGCACCCACATTATCATCCCCTCCATGGCAGCACCTACCCACCACTGGTGGAGCACACACATGACCATCCTCTCGTTGCAGCACCTACTCACCATTGGTGCATAATCCACATTATCATCCCCCTTAGTGGCAGCACCTGCCCACCAGTGGTGCAACACCATCATTATCATCTCCCTCCATGGCAGCACTAATATTATCATTTGCCTCATAGTAGCTCCTAACCATTATTGGTGTATCACCCACATTATCATTCCCTCCGTGGTATCACCCACATTATCATCCCACTCCATGGCAGAAATTACCCACCACTGATCAGGCACCCACATTGTCATCCTCCCTCAGTGGCAGCACCTACCCGATACTGCTGCAGCACCCACATTATCATCCCCTACATGACAGCAGCTACCCACCACAGGTGGATCACAGACATTATTATTCTCAATGTGGTAGCACCTACCCACCACTGGTGGAGTACACACATTATCATTCCCTCATGGCAGAACCTGCCCACCACAGCAGCATCACCTAATTTATCATCCCTCCATGGAAGCAGCCACCCACCACTGATGCATCATCAAGATTATCATCTCACTCAATGGCAACACCCACATCAAGGTAAGACCCACTCACAACTGGTGTACAACCAACATTATATTTTCTCGTAATCCCACATTATCATCCCCTTCCAAAACAGCACATACCTGCAACTGGTGCAGCACCCACGTTATCATCCCACTCCAAGATGGCACCTACCGACAACAGGTAGAGCACCCACATTAACTTTCCCTTCTATGGCAGCATCGTTCTGCCACTGGTGTAACACCCACATTATCATCCCCCTGTGTAGCAGCAGCTACACACCACTTTTGTGGCACACACTCTATCATCCCCCTCTGTGACACGACACATCCAAAAGTGGTGCAGCACCCACATTATCATTCCCTTCCATGGCAGTATCCACCCACCATTGGTGCAACACCCATATTATCATCATTCTGTGTGGTAGTACTTACCCACCGCTGGTGAAGCACCCTCATTATCATCTCCCTCAATGTCAGCTCCCACATTACCATCCCCCTCCATGACAGTACCCATCTTATCATTCCCCTCATTGCAGCACCTACCCAACAATGGTACAGCATGCACATTAACTTCCTCTTCCATAGCAGTATCTATCCACCACTGCTGCAGTACCCACATTATCATCCTCCTCAGTGGCAGCACCTACCCACCACTGATGCAGCTCCCACATTATCACCCCCCACTGTGGCAACACCTAACCAATTCTTCTGCAGCACCCACATTATTATCCCCCACCATGGTAACACCTAACCAACACTGCTAAAGCACCAACATTATCAAACCCATTTTTTGGTGACACCTACCCACCAATGTTGCAGCACCCACATTTTCATCCCCTCCATGGTAGCACCCACATTATCATCCCACTCCATGGCAGCATTTACCCACCAATAATCCAGCACTCACATTATCATCCTCCCTCCATGGCAACACCTACCCACAACTGGTGTAGCACCCACATTATCTTCCCCTCTCTTGCAGCACTACTACTCCAGCACCCACTCCTCTGTGGCAGCACCTACCCACCAATGTTGCAGCACCCACATTTTCATCCCCTCCATGGTAGCACCCACATTATCATCCCACTCCATGGCAGCACTTACCCACCAATGATCCAGCAACCACATTATCATCCTCCCTCCATGGCAGCACCTACCCACCACTGGTGTAGCACCCACATTATCTTCCCTTCTCTTGCAGCACTTACCCACTACTAGTCCAGCACCCACATTATCATCCCCTCTGTGGCAGCACCTACCCACCAATGGTAAAGCATCCACATTATCATCCCCCACCATGATAGCACCCACCCACCAGTGGTGCACCACCCACAATATCATCTCCCTCTATGACAGCACTCACATTATCATCCCACTCCATGGCAGCAAATACCCACAACTGATCCAGCACTCACATTAGCATGCTCCTTCTGTGTCATCACCTACCCACTACTGGTGCAGTACCCACATTATCATTCCCTGCCATGGCAGCATTTACCCACCACTGGTGCAGCACTCACATTATCATCCCCTTCTATGGCAGCATCTGCCCACCCTGGTGCACAGTCAACATTTTTATCTGCCAGTAACAGCAGCTTCCTACCACTGGTGCAGCACCCACATTATCATCTCCCTTCATGGCATCACCCACACTTTCATCTCCCTCCATGGCAGCACCTACTCATCACTTGAGCAGCACCAGCATAATTACCCCCTCTGTGGCAGCACTAGCCACCACTGGTACAGTATCCTCAATATCATCCCCATATGCATGATAGCACCTATCCACCACTGGTGCAGCACCCACATTATCATCCCCCTCCATGGCAGCATCTACCCACCAATGATGCAGCACCCAGATTATTGTTTCACTCCATGGCAGCATCTACCCATGAGTGGTGCATCACCCACAGTATCATCCGCCTCCATAGAAACACCTATTCACCACTTGTGCAGTACCCACTTGATCACCCCCTTTCATAAAAATCACCTATACATTACTGGTCTGGCACCTAGTTTATTTTCCACTCCATGGCATCACCTACCCATCTCTGGTGCAGCACCCACATTATTATCCCCTACCATGGCTGCACCTACCCACCACTGTTGCAGCACCTACATTATTGTCCAACTTCATCACAGCACATACCCCACAACTCCTGCAGCACCCACATTATCATCTTCTTCTGTGGAAGTACCTTCCCAAAACTGGTACAACACTCAAATTATCTTCTTCCGCTATCAAAGCACCAACAACTGCTGGTGCAGCATTCACATTATCATTCTTTTCTACAGTAGCACCTACCCACCACTGCTACAGCACCCACATTATCATCTTCCTCCATAGTAGCACCTACCCAGCACTGGTGCAGCACCCACATTATTATCCCCCTCTGTGACAGCAATTACCCACCACTGGTGCAGCACCCACTCTATCATCCACCTCTATGGCAGCACCTACCCATCACTTATGCAGCACCTACTTCATCATCCCCTTCATAGAAGCACCTACCGACTACTGGTACAACATTCAAATTTTCATCCCCCTTTGTGGCAGCACCTACCCACCACTTGTTTAGCACCCACATTATAATTCTTCTCTGTGGCAGAACATGCCCACCACTTCTGCACCATCAACATTACTATCCCTCTCCGTGGCAGCACTTACCCATCATTGGTGCAGCATCCACATTATCATGCCTATCTGTGGCAGCAGCTACAAAAAATAGTGCAACACCCACACTGTCATCCATCTCTGTTACAGCACCTATCCATTGCTTATGCAGCAACCACTTGATCATCTCCCTGCATAGAAGCACATACACAGTAGTGGTGGAGCACCACATTATCATCTCCCTCCATGGGAGCAGCAACATTATTATCCCCCTCATGGTAGCCCCCACCCATCACTGGTGCAGCACCTACATTATCATCTCCCTCCATAGCAGCACCTACTCAACACTGTTGCAGCACCAACATAATGATCCCTCCATGGCAGCACCAACGTTACCATCCCACTCCATGGCAGCAACTACCCAGCACTGATCCAACACCCACCTTATCATCCTCCCTCAGTGGCAGCACCTACCCACCACTGATGTAGCACCCATATTAGCTTCCCCCTCTCTGGCAACACTTACCCACTACTGGTCCAGCACCCACATTATCATCCCCTCCATGGCAGCACCTACCCACCACTGGTAGAGCACACACATTATCATCCTTTTGTTGCAGCACCTACCCACCACTGGTGCATAATCCACATTATCATCCTCCTCAGTGGCAGCATCTACCCACGAGTGGTGCAGCACCACCATTATCATCCCCCTCCATGGCAGCACTAATATTATCATCTGCCTCATGGTAGCTCCTACCCACCATTGGTGCAACACCCACATTAGCATCCCCTCCATGGCATCACCCACATTATCATCCAACACCGTGACAGCAATTACCCACCACTGATCCAGCACCCACATTAGCATCCTCCTTCTGTGGTACCACCTACCCACCACTGGGTCAGCACCTACATTATTATTCCCTGCTATGGCAGCATCTTCCCACCCTGGTGTACCATCAACATTTTTATCTGTCATTGGCAGCAGCTACCCAGCACTGGTGGAGCACACACATTCTTATTCCCTATGTGGTAGCACCTACTCACCACTTGTGGAGTACACACATTATCATTTCCTCGTGGCAGCACCTGGGCACTACAGCAGCATCACCCACTTTATCATCCCTCCATGGCAGCAGCCACCCATTCACTGATTCATCATAAAGATTATCATCTCGCTCAATGGTAACACCCACATCAAGGTAAGAACCACTCACAACTGGTGTATCACCCACATTTTATTTTCACATAATTCCACATTATCATCCCCTTCCATAACAGCACATACCCACAACTGATGCAGCACTCACATTATCATCCCACTCCAAGATGGCACCTACCGACAACAGGTGCAGCACCCACATTAACTTCCCCTTCCATGGCAAGATTTCTCTGCCACTGGTGTAGCACCCACATTATCACCCCCCTGTGTAGCAGCAGCTACCCACCACTTTTGCGGCACACACTCTATCACCCCCATCTGTGACACAACATATCCACAACTGGTGCAGCACCAACATTATAATTCCCTTTCATGGCAGCATCCACCCACCACTGGTGCAACACCCACATTATCATCATTCTGAGGGCAGTACTTATCCAACACTTGTGAATCACCCTCATTATCATCTCCCTTAATGGCAGCACCCACATTACCATCTCACTCCATGACAGTACCCATCTTATCATCCCCCTCATTGCAGCACCTACCCAACACTGGTCTAGCACCCACATTAACTTCCTCTTCCATTGCAGTATATATCCACAACTGCTGCAGTACCCACATTATTATCCCCCACTGTGGCAGCACCTACTCAATTCGGCTGCAGCACCCACATTATTATTTCCCACCATGGTAACACCTAACCAACATGGCTGTAGCACCAACATTATCAAATTTCATGGCAACACCTACCCACCAATGTTGCAGTACCCACATTTTCATCCCCACCATGGTAGCACCCACATTATCATCCCACTCCATGGCAGCACTTACCCACCAATGATCCAGCACCCACATTATCATTCTCCCTCTATGGCAGCACCTACCCACCACTCGTGTAGCACCCACATTATCTTCCCCTCTCTTGCAGCACTTACCCACTACTAGTTCAGCACCCACAATATCATCCCCTCTGTGGCAACACCTACCCACCACTGATAAAGCATCCACATTATCATCCCCTTCCATGACAGCACCAACCCACCAGTGGTGCACAACCCACAATATCATCTCCCTCTATGGCAGCACTCACATTATCATCCCACTCCATAGCAGCAACTACCCACAACTGATCCAGCACTCACATTAGCATGCTCCTTCTGTGGTACCACCTACCCACCACTGGGTCAGCACCTACATTATTATTCCCTGCTATGGCAGCATCTTCCCACCGTGGTGTACCATCAACATTTTTATCTGTCATTGGCAGCAGCTACCCACCACTGGTGCATCACCCACATTATCATCTCCCTCCATGGTAGCACCCATGTTGCCATCCCCCTGCATGGTACTACCCACCTTACCTTTCCCCTCATTGCAGCACCTACCAGCAACTGATGCAGCAACCACATTATCACACCCTCCATGGCAGCACCCACACTATAATCTCCTTCCATGGCAGCATCTACCCATCACTTGTGCAGCACCCACATAATCACCCCTCTGTGGCAGGACTACCCACCACTAGTACAGTACCCACATTATCATCCCCATATGCATGGCAGCACCTATCCACCACTGGTGCAGCATCCACATTATCATCCTCCTCTATGGCAGCACATGCCCACCATTCATGGACCATAAACATTATTATTCAACTCCGTGGCAGCATTTACCCACCACTGGTGCAGCACCCACATTATTATTCTCCTTTATGGCAGCACATGGCCATTGCTGGTACACCATCAGCATTATTATCCCCCTCTGTGGCAGCACCTTTCCACCATGGGTGCAGCACCACATTATCATCCTCCTCCATGGCAGCACCCACATTATCATCCTCCTGCATGGCAACACAAACCCACTGCAGCAGCAGTACCCATATTATTGGCCTCCTCAATGGCAGCACCCACATTATCACTCACATCCCTGGCAGCACCTACTCACCACTGGTGTAACACCAGCTATATCACAGCACTATGGCAGCAGCTAACCACCACTGCTGCAGCACCCATATTATCATTGTCCTCTGTTGCAGTAACTACCCACCACTCATGCAGCACCCAAACTATCAACTGCCTTCATGGCATCACCTATCCACCACTTGTGCAGCACACACATTACAATCCCCCTGCATGAAAGCACCTATCCACTACTGGTGCAGCACTCACATTATCATTCCCGTCCATGAACCTACCCACCTCTGAGCAGCACTCATATTATCATCCCCCACCATGGCAGCACGTACTCTCCACTGATGCAGCACCTGCATTATCATGCCCAAATGGTAACACCTACCCACCACTACTGCAGAATGCACATTATTTTCCCACTCTCTGGAAGCACCTTCCCACCACTGCTGCAGCACCCAAATTTTTCCCACCACTGGTGGACCACACAAATTATCTTCTCCCTCAATGGCAGCACCTACTCTCCTCTGGTGGAGCACTCACATTATTATTCCCTTCCATGGCACCACCTACTCACCACTGGTGCAGCACCCACATTATGATCATCCTGTGCTTCAGCACTTACCCACCACCCATGCAGAACTCACATTATCACCCCCATGTCAGCAATCACCCACCACTCATTCAGCATGCAGAATAACGTCTCCTTCTATGGCAGTATCTATCCACCCCTGTGCTGCACCCACATTATCATCCCCCTCCATGGCAGCACCTACCCACTCCTGCTGCTGCAGCACACATAATATCATCCCACTACATGGCAACACCTACTCAACACTGATGCAACCAATGTTACTACATCTTTCCATGGCAGCACCTACCCACCACTGGTGTAGCATCCACATTATCTTCTTACTCTGTGGCAGCACCTACCCACTACTGGTGATGCACCCACATTATCATTCCCCCAACATAGGAGCACCTACACCCAACTGTTGTATCACCTACTCACCACAGCACCACCACCCACTTCATCATCCCCCAAATGGAGGGCTCTTCCCATGACTGATGAAGCACTCACATTATCATCCTTCTCTTGTGTCAGCACCTACCCAGTATTGGTGCAGCATCCATATTATCACCCCCCCATGGCAGCACCTACCACCACTGGTGTAGCACCCACATTATCATCCCTATATGTGACAGCAAATACCCAATACTAGCACAGCACCCACTTTATCATCCCCTCCATGGCAGCACCTACTCACCACTGGTGGAGCACACACACTATCATAAGTTCATAGGTGAATTGGTAGGTACTAAGCTATCTGCCCAAAGGCATTTATAAGCCTAGCCAGAATGTGTTGGTTTTTGCCGCCCCCTTAGATTAGTTCCCTGTGCCTCTGTCCAGCAGAGCCACTGAAGTAATCCCATCAAGGTTTCTCTTGAAGAGGGTTAGTGAAGAGCTCTGCCTAATGTAGACTGTAATTTTGTTCCAGAGCATGGGAAGTTTCTGGAACAGGAATCTATCCCTCCAGCATGTCCTATTTATTGTTGTGGTGAGGTTTAAATCCCTGGAGTGTGTGGCTCATGGGGATATGGTTTTCTTTAGGTGGAGCATGTCCATCAATTCTGGGTTGGACATGGCCTTGTATGTCAGGCAGAGATCACCTCTGAGTAGGCAGTGTGCAGCCGAGTACAGCTGGAGTTTCTTCAGTCGACCTGCATAGGGCATCTGCTTGAGGCCAGTGATCCTCTTGGTGAGGTACTTCTGTGGTCTTAACAGTTGTTGTAGGTGTCTTGTAAGGTACATCCCAAATGGGGCATTGTACTCTATGATGGGTCTGATAAGTGATGCATAGAGGGATCCAATTACCTCTTTTGATCTGGATGCAAACCCTTTTGTGATTAGGTGGGCCACATAGAAGGATTTTCTAACCACTTTGGCAATGTGATTATCAAAGGAGAGGCTACTATCTACTTGGGTCACCAGATCGCTTATTACATCTTCCATTTTTAGGGGGCTATCATCTATGTGGTGGTTTGTGGGTACTTTGTTTTTTCCAAAGGGGATGACTATGCACTTTTTGGCATTTAGCTTGAGGCCATTGTTTTGACACCAGGTATCTGTCTTAGTGAGATGCTTTTGGAGGATGTCTGTGTCAGCTGGAGAGTCAATTATAGCCCCTAGTTTGCAGTCGTCTGCAAACTTGGTCAGCCATAGTCCTCCTGAGCTTGCCTGTCCCTCTGAGAAGTATATTCCAAACAGGAGGGTTCCTAGGACTGAGCCCTGGGAAACTCCACTTGTAACCAGTTTAGAGTCAAATCTAGCTCCCACATCTCTTACCATGTGGGTTCTGTCCTTGAGTCAATTGGCAACCCATCTCATGACGTAGGGATTTATTTTCAGGCTGGTGAGCTTGCCTATAATACTTGAGTGGGGAATGGTGTCAAAGGCCTTTGTGAGGTCTAGGTAAGTTGTCTGGACCACCTTTCCCTCGTCTATAGCCTTGGTAACTGTCTCAAAGAAGTACACCAGGTTTAGGAGGCATGATCTTCCCTTAACAAAGCCGAACTGGGTAGGGTCCAGTGTTTGGAGGTTTCTAATGTCTCTGTTAATGAGATCCATGATGATGTACTCCATAGCTTTGCAGACCAAGCTAGTCAGGCTTATAGGGCGATAGTTCCCGGGGTCTATAGTGGCTCCATCTTTGTGGAGTGGAATAACTTTGCTGTGCGCCATTCTGTGGGCATGTAGCCTGTAGAGAGACTGAGTTTAAGCAGTGTGTTTAGGTGAGGGGTTAGTTCATCTTTGAGCTCATGTAGGATGCAGCCTGGGACACCGTTCGGTCCCATTGATGATGTGTTTTTGGCTTTAGAGAGGGCTGTTTTAGCCTGAGTGTCTGTGATTTCAGGGGTACTACTTTCTTCTGGTATAGTTATAGGCCCTTTTGGGGTGAGAGGGGGTTGAAGTTTGCACTTAAACTGTCTGCCAGGATGTTGGCTATATCAGTCGGTTCAGTGTATTTTGTGCCATTCTGCACTAACTCCGAGCAGATCCGAGAATTGCCACTTAGATTCTTGACATAGCTAAATAATGCCTTGTGGTTATCTTTGGAGTCCATGGCAATTTTTCTTTCGAAGCTAGCCTTGGATGATTTTAAGAGGGAATGTAGTTTCTTGCTGATACTGATCAGGGATGTCTTCCCTTCTTGGGATTTTACTCTTTTCTGTACTAGTTTCCTCCTTCTATTGTATAATTTGTTTATGGCAGGAGTCCACCAGACTGGTTTCCTTTTCTTGGAGGAGTGAGTCTTGGCTTTGTTTGGGATAGCACAATCCATGCATTCTTGTAGGTGCCCGTAGAGTGCATTAGTAAAGGATTTTTCAGCTTGGACAACATTATCCTTTAGCATGGGGGCTTTGAAACCTCCCACCTTGGTCTTAAGTAACGTGAGGTTTGCTTTTGAAAAGTTTTTCACGGTTGTTTCTTTCAGTGGGTGTGGTGGCGGAATGTGGATATCCAGAGTGATTAGTTTATGGTCAGATCTAACCAGCAAGGGGATGACCTCCGGTGTGGAACACTGGTCACCCATGTTTGTGATGACCATGTCCAATATGTTGTTGCTTCTGGTGGGGGTGTTGACCAGTTGATCCAGGGTATTTGAGTTTATGAATTCTAGGAAATGTTGGGCAAGGGAGTTTGTACTTGAGTAGTTCTCCCAGTCTGTGTTTGGGTAATTGAAATCACCCAATATCATGGTGTTTGGTAGGAACTTTATGTTTCCCAGTGTTTCCAGGAATGTGGATTGGGGGTCCTGGGACATGGTGGGTGATCTGTAGCAAGCTATAATTTGAATAGCAGTTTTGCCCGTTGTTAGTTGCACGGAGATGATCTCTGAAGCATCGTGCTGTGCCACTAACCTGGAGGTGTGGGTATCCTTGATAAATATGGATACTACCCCACCTTTTATCTTTCTGTCCAGGTTTTGTCACCGAAATGTATGGTATGAGTTGTAGCCTGGTAGTGCTGGGGTGCTCTCTGGAGCCTTAAACCAGGTTTCTGTTACTGCACATGTATCAATTTTCTCCATACTGAGGATTGCCTCGAGTGTATGCATTTTGAGGTTTAGATTTCTGCCATTGAGTAGCATTACCCTCAGTATTTTGTTACTTGTGGTATTTATGGTGGTGGGTTTGTCTTTTGAGCCTTGCATAAAGAAGGCACTATGGGGGTGGCAAGAGCCTTGGCCAGTATTCGAAAGTCTAAGGGTGACAGGTGCAAGCCGTCTCTAGTGAAGCAGTATGGCTTGTTGACCGTGTCATCCCAGGCTGAGAGACGCTGGATCCCCTCGTCTCATGGCAGCACCTACCCACCACTGATGCAGCACTCACATTATCATTCCTCCCTCCTTGGCTGCACCTACAAAATGCTGCTGCAGTACACACACTACCATCCTGCTCCATGGCAACACCTACCCAACACTGCCACAGCACCAAGAATATATTCCCCCTTTCATGGCAGCACTTACCCACCACTGGTGAGGCACACTCATTGTTATCCCTCACCATGGCAGCACCTACTCACCACTGGTGCAACACCTGCATTATTATGCCCTCATGATAACACTTACCCACCACTGCTACAGCACACACATTAGCATCCCCCTCCCTGGAAGCACCTTCCCCTCACTGGTGCAGTACCCAAATTCTTCCCACCAATGGTGCAGCACTCAAATTATATTCTCCCTCCTTGGCAGCACCTAACCACCACTGGTGCATCAGTCACTTTCTCATTCCCTTCCATGGCAGCACCAACCCACCACTGGTGCAGCACCCACATTATGATCATCCTGTGTGGTGGCACTTACCCACCACCAGTGCAGAACCCATATTATCACCCCCATGTCAGCAGCTACCCACCACTGAAGCAGCACCCACATTAATTTTCCCTTCCACAGCAGTATCTATCCACCACTGGTGCAACACCCACATGTTCATCCCTGCTCCATGGCAGCAACTACCCACTGCTCCTGCAGCAGACACATTTTCACCTCGCTCTAAGGCAACACCTACACAGCACTCCTGTAGCATCAACATTATCATCCCCTTCCATGGCAGCACCTACCAACCACCAAACTATTGGTGTAGCATCTACATTATCTTCCCCCCACTGTGGCAGCATGTACCCACTACTGGAGAGGCACCCACATTATCATCCCCACCATGGGAGCACCTACCCACCACTGTTGCAGCACACACATTATCTTCCCACTCCATGGCAGCACCTACACACCACTGATCCAGCACCCACATTATCACTGGAGTCTGAAACAGCACCTCGCCACCACTAGTGCATCACCCACATTATCATCCTGCTGCATGGCAGCACCTATTGACCACAGCAGCAGCAGCCACTTCATCATCCATGCAATGGCAGTCCCTACCCATTACTGGTCCAGCACCAACATTATGAACCCCCTCCATGACTGCACCTACCCACCACTGGTGCAGCACCCATATTATCATCCTCCTCCATGGCAGCTCCTACCCATCACTGCTGTAGCACCCACATTATCTTGCCCCTCCATTACAGCACCTACCCACTACTAGTGCAGCAACCTCTTTATCATCCCCTCCAAGGCAGCACCTACCCACCACTGGTGGAGCACACACAGTATCATCTCCCTCCACAGTAGCACCCACATTATCATCCCACTCCATGTCAGCACCTATTTACCCCTGGTGCAGTACACACATTATCATCCTCACCATAACAGGAGCTACTCACAACTGGTGTACCATCCATATTATCATTCCCCATAATGGCAGCACCCAAATTATTATCCCCTCATGGTAACCCTTACCCACCACTGGTGCAGCAGCCACATTAACATCCCTCTCTATGGCAACACCTACCAACCACTGGTGCAGCACCCACATTATCATATCCCATAATGGCAGCACCTAGCCATAACTGGTGCAGCACCCACATTATCATCCCCCAGCATGGGAGTACATAGCCATTAATTTTGCAGCACCCAAATTATCATCCCCTCCATGACAGCACCCCCATTATCTTCCCCTGCTGTTGCAGGACCTGGGCAATACTGGTGCATCATCCACATTACCACCCCCTATGGCAGCACCTACCCACCATTTGTACATCACCCACATTAACTTCCTCTTCCATGGCAAAAACTATCCGCCACTGGTCTAGCACCCCCATTATTATCCCAGTATGTGGTAGCACTTACCAACCATTGGTGCAGTACCCACATTCTCATCCCACTCTATGGTAGTACCAACCACTACTGATGCAGCACCCAAATTATCATTCCTCTCCATGGCAGCAACTAGCAGCTACTACTGCAACACCCACATTATCATCTGCCTCTGTGGCCTCACCTACCCACCACCGTGCAGCACCTAAATTATCTTCCATCTCTATAGTAGCACCTATCACTACTGGTGCAGCATATATATTATCAACCCTTCAAGGTAGCATCTATCCACCACTGATGCAGCACACACATTTATCATCCTCCCAAGGCAGCACCTACCCACCACTGGTGCAGAACCCACATTATCAGCTACCTCCATGGCAGCAGCACTACTGGTGCAGCACACACATTATCATCCACCTTGACAACACCTACCCACCAATGGTGAAGCACCCTCATTATCACCCAACATCACAGCATCTACCCTCACTGGTGCAGCACCCATATTATCATCCCCCTCTGTGGCAGCAGATACCAACCACTGGTGCAGCCCCACATTATAATTCCCTTCCATGGCTGCACCTACTCACCACTGGTGCAGCACCCACATTATCATCCTCCTATATGGCAGGATCAACCCACCACTAGCACAGCACCCACATTATCATCTCCTTCCAAGGCAAAACCCACATTACCATCCCCCTCCATGGCACTACCCACCTTATCATCCCCTCTTTTGCAGCACCTACCCACCATTGGTGCAGCACCCACATAATCACACCCTCCATGGCAGCAGCTAGCCACCTCTGGTACAGCACCTACATTATCATCCCCCTCTGTGGCAGCAATTACCCAACACTACTGTAGCACCCACACTGTCAACCACATCCATAGCAGCACCTATCCACCACTTGTGAAGCACCCACATGATTACCCTGCGTGAAAGCACCTATCCACTACTGTTGCAACACCCACATTATCACCCACCTCCATGGCAGTACCTACCCACCACTGGTGCATCACCCACAATATCATCCCCCTCCATGGCAGCACATACCGACCACTGGTGCAGCACCCACATTAACTTCCCACTCCATGCAGCACCTACCCATCACTGATGTAGCACCCACATTATTCTCCCACTCCATGGAAACAGCTACCCACCACTGCAGCAGTACCCACATTATCATCCTCCTCTGTAAAAACCTTCCCAAAACTGGTGCAGCACCCACATTATCTTCTCCCTCCATTCCAGCACCTAATCAACCCTGCTGCAGCACTCACATTATTATTCCCCTTCATTACGGCACCTACCCCCCCCACACAGGTGCAGCGCACACATTATTCTATTCCTCCACGACAGATTCCACATTTGATCATCCCCCTCCATGGCAGCACCTACCCACCACTGCTGCAGGATCCACATTATCATCCCCCTCTGTATGAGCCTTCCCAGCATGGGTGAGCACCCACATTATCTTCTCCCTCCATTCCAACATCTAACTTCCACTGGTGCAGCATCCACACTATCATCTATCTCTATGACAGCACCTCCCCAGCACTTGTGCAGCACCCATTTGATTGTCCCCTGCATGGAAGCACCTACCCACTACTAGTGCAGCGCCCACATTATCATCCTTCTCTGTGGGAGCAACTACTCATCATTGGTGCAGTACCCACATTAGCATCCCCCACCATGGCAGCATATATCCACCACTGGTGCAGTACCCACATTATTGTCCAACTCCATTGCAGCACCTACCCACCACTCCTGCAGCACCGAAATTATCATCCTCTTCTGCAGAAGCACCTTCCCACCACTGGTGCAGCAATGAAATTATCTTCTCCCTCTATAACAGTACCAGCCCACTCCTGGTGCAACACTCACATTATCATTCATTTCCACGTTAGCACCTACCCACCACTGCTGCAGCACCCACATTATCATCTCCCCCCATGGCAGCACCTAACCACTCCTGGTTCAGCACTCACATTATCATTCCCTTCTGTTGCAGCGACTACCCACCACTGGTGCAGCACCCACTCTATCATCCACGTTTATGGCAGTACCTACCCATCACTTATGCACCACCTACTTCATCAGCCCTTCATGGAAGCACTCACCCACTACTGGTACAGCATCCAAATTGTCATCCCCTTCATGGAAACACCTACCCACCACTGGTGCAGCATCCACATTACCAAACCCTGCATGTCAGCACATATCCACCACTCGTGCAGTATCCACATTATCATTCTCATCCATGGCAACACATTCCCACCCCTGGTGCACCATCAACATTACTATCCCGTTCCGTGGCAGCACCTGCCCATCACTGGTACAGCACCCACATTGTCATGCCCTTCTGTGGCAGCAGCTACCCAAAATTGGTGCAACACCCACACTGTCATTCAGCTCTGTTACAGCACCTAAAAAAAGCAAAAATACTCAGGAACAGGTGAAAGGTGTGGTACAAGAAGACTGTATCAACTTAAATTAAAAAACAAGTACTGAGCTGACACATCTGGGAAACACCTCTATTTGACAAAATAGAAAATAGTAGGGAGCAGTTTCACGATAACACTACCGCTTCTTCAGAATAACAAATAAAAAGACATGAGTTTAAAAAGAAAGCAAAACCAGTCAGCTATCAGATGCAAATCTCATGAATTAACTTAAAGATACACACACACACACACACACACACACACACACACACACACACACACACACACACACACACACACACACACACGCGCACACACACACACACACACACACACACACACAATGCAACAATTGTTATAAATACAAAGAAAACAATGCAAATAAAACCTAAGCTTAAAAACATTAGTGTTTAAGCAGACATGCTTTCAAGAATGGTTTAAGGCTAGAAATGCCATTTAAACCAGACGATTTCTCAGCATTCAAGAGTAAGATCCATATCTGATCAGCCCCTTCTGTTTTATTAGATGTGTCACCCACTCTAATACTAACATTCAATACCTGGAGTTTAAAGAACTTAAAAGTGTGTTCTGAGCCATGCAAACCAAAGTGATGTGCTAAGGCATTTGTGTCTTTCTGGTTCCTAATATCCATATAGTGTTGGAGAATTATTGAAAGCATGCCTGCTTAAGCACTAATGCTGGTGCAGCACCCACACTATCATCCATCTTTATGGCAGCATGGAAGCACCTATTCACTTCTGGTGCAGCACCCACATTATCATCCCCCTCAATGGCAACACCTACCCAGCACTTGTGGAAGACCCACAAGATCATCCCCCTGCAGTGAAACTGCCTGGTTTAAATGGTGTTTCTAGCATTAAACCATTCTTCAAAGCATGCCCCTGCTTAAACACTAATGTTGTTTTTAAACTTAGGTTTTATTCATATTGTTTTCCTTGTATTTATAACAATTGTTGCACTGCTTGTGTGTGTATCTTTAAGTTAATTCATGAGATCTGTGTCTGATAGCTGATTGGTTTTGCTTTCTTTTGAAACTCATGTGTTTTTACTTGCTTATTAGTCTGAAGAAGTGATAGCGTTATCGTGAAAGCACTTACTTCTATTATTTTCTATTTTGTCAAATAAATAGAGGTTTTTGCCCAGCTGCATTGGTTCAGTACTTGTTTTTTACTTTAAGCTGTTACAGCACCTACCCACTGCTTATGTAGCACCCACTTGATCATCTCCCTGCAAGGAAGCACTTACCCACTACTGGAGGAGCACCACATTATCATCTCCCTCCATGGCAGCACCCACATTATTATCGCCCTCTTGGTAGCCCCTACCCACAACTGGTGCAGCACCCACATTACCATCCCCCTCCATGGCAATACCTACCCACCACTGGTGCAGCACCAGCATTATGATCCCTCCATGGCAGCATCAACATTATTATCCCACTCAATGGCAGCAACTACCCACCACTGATCCAGCACTCACATTATCATCCTCCCACAGTGGCAGCACCTACCCACCATTGATGTAGCACCCACATTAGCTTCTCCCTCTCTGGCAACACTTGCCAACTACTAGTCCAGCACCCACATTATCATCCCTTCCATGGCAGCATCTACCCACCACTGGTGGAGCACACACATTATCATCCCCTCATGGCAACACCTACCCACCACTGGTGCAGCACCCACATTATCATCCCACTCTATGGCAGCACCTACCCATAACAGATGATGCACAAAAATGATTATCTCCCTCCATGGTAGCACCTACCCACAATTGGTGCAGCATCAACATTATCACCCCCCTCGATGGCAACACCTACCCAGCACTGGTGCAAAATCCATATTCTCATCCCTCTCTGTGACAGCATGTACCCATCAGTGTTGTAGCACCCACATTATCATCTCCTTCCATGGCAGCACTAATATTATCATCCTCTTCATGGTAGTTTTACCCACCATTGGTGCAGCACCCACATTATCATCCCACTTCATGGTAGCAATTACCCACTACTGATCCAGCACCCTCGTTGTCTTCCTCCCTCAGTGGCAGCATCTACCCACCACTGGTGTAGCACACACATTATCATCCCTTTCATGACAGTAACTACCCCCCACTGGTGGAGCACACACACATTATTATCCCCACTGTGGCAGCACCTACCCACCATTGGTGCAACATCACATTATCATTCCCTCATTTCAGCACGTACCCACCATAGCAGCATCACCCACTTTATCATCCCCCAATGACAGCAGTCACCCACCACTGATGCAGCATCAAGATTATCATCTCCCTCCATGGCAACATCCACATTATCATCCAACTCCATGGCAGCACCTATCTACCATTGCTGCAATACACACACAATATTGTCCCCATCAAGGTAAGACCCACTCACAAATGGTTTACCACTCACATTATGTTTTCTCATAATCCCACATTATCATCACCTTTCATAACAGCACATACCCACAACTGGTGCAGCACCCAGATTATCATCCCAATCCATGATGGCACCTACTGACAACAGGCGCAGCACCCACATTAACTCCCCCTTCCATGGCAGCATCTCTCTGCTACTGATGTAGCACCCCCATTATCACCCCTCTGTGTAGCAGCAGCTATCCCCACCAGTTTGGTACCCAGTCTATCATCCCCCTCTGTGGCAACATGCATCCACAGCTGGTGCAGCACCCACATTATCATCCCCTTCCATGGCAGCACCTACCAACCACTGATGCAGCATCCACATTATCTTTCCCCTCTGTGGCACCACCTACTCATTACTGGAGAGGCACACACATTATCATCCCCCACCATGGGAGCACCTACCCACCACTGTTGCAGCACCCACATTATCATGCCACTCCATGGCAGCACCTACACACCATTGTAACAGCACCTAGTGAACACTAGTGCATCACCCAGATTATCATCCTGCTGCATGGCAGCACCTACCCATCACAGCAGCAATATCCACTTCATTCGTGAAATGGCAGCCCCTACCCATGACTGGTACAGCACCAACATTATCATCCCCCTCGGTGGCAGCACTTACCTACCACTGGTGCAGCATCAACATTATCTTCCTCCTCCATGGCAGCACCTACCCACCACTTGTGTAGCACCCACATTATCTTCCCCCTCCATGACAGCACCTACCCATTAATAGTACAGCACCCACTGTATCATCCCCTCCATGGCAGCAAATACCCACCACTGGTGAAGCACACACAGTATCATCCCCTTCAGGGTGTCACCTATCAACCACTGGTGCAGCACCCACATTATCATCTCCCTCAATGGCAACACCCACATTATTATCCCCTCGTGGTAGTCACTACCCACCTCTGGGCAGCATCCACATTATCATCCCTCTCCATGGCACCACCAACCAACCACTGGTGCAGCATCCACATTATCATCCCCCAGCATGGAAGCACCTAGCCAACACTGTTGCAGCACCCACAGTATCACCTCCTCCATGGCAGCTCTCCATTATATTCCCCTGCTGTTGCAGAACCTGGCCACTACTGGTACAGCATCAGCATTACTATCCCCCATGGCAGCACCTACCCACCACTTGTTGAGCACCCACATGATCATCCGCCTGTGTGAAAAATGCTTATCCACTACTGTTGCAGCACCCACATTATCACCCTTTTCTGTGGAAGCACCTACCCACCACTGGTGCAAAAAACACATTATCATCCCCCTCCATGGCAGCCCATACCCACCACTGGTTTAGCATCCACACTAACTTCCCCCTCCATGTAGTACCTACCCACCACTGCTGCAGTACCCACATTATCATCCCCCTCTGTAAGAGTGGGAGGATGGCATAATGGTTAAGGTGTATACCTTACAGATGCAAGGTGCAGGATTTGATTCTCACATGAGGTAATTGGCTAGGCTTGAAATGGCTCATACGTGCAGTTAGCCTAGTTCTAACCTATGAACCCATGAACCACTGGTGCAGCACCCACATTAACTTCTCCCTCCATTCCATCACCTACCCACCACTAGTGCAGCACCCACATTATCATCCCCCTCTATGGCAGCAACTACCCACCACTGGTGCAGCAGCCTCACTATCATCCACCTCTATGGCAGCACCTACCCATTACTTATGCAGAATCTACTTCATCATCACCTTCATGGAAGCACCTATCCACTACTCATACAGCTTCCAAATTATCATCCTCCTTCATGGCAGCACCTACCCACCACGGGTGTACCACCCACAGTATCATCTCCATGCATGGCTGCACATATCCACTACTGGTGCAGCACCCATATTATCATTCTCCTCTATGGCATCATATGCCCAGCATTGTTGCACCATCAACATTATTATTCACCTGCATGGCAATACCTACTCATCACTAGTGCAGCACCTACATTATTATTCTCCTCTATGGGAGAATATGGCCACCACTGGTGCACTGTCAACATTATTATCCCCCTCCTTGGCAGCACCTACCTACCTCTGGTACAGCAACAACATTATCATCCCCATGCATGGCAGCACTTACCCACCACTGATGCAGCACCTACATTATTATCCTCTATGGAAGCGCTTGCCCATCACTGGTGCAGCACCCACATGATCATTCCCCTCCATGGCATCACCTACCCACTACTGGTGCAACACCCATATTATAATCCTCCTCCATGGCCGCACCCACATTTCATTCCCTTCCATGGCAGCACCTACCCACCACTGGTGCAGCACCCATATTATCACCCCTCCATGGCAGCAGATAACTACCTCTGATGCAGCACCCACATTATCATCCCCCTCTGTGGCAGCAACTACCCACCACTGATGCAACACCCACACTACCACTCACCTCCATGGCAGCACCTACCCACCACTTGTGCAGCACCCATTTGATCATTCCCTGCATGGAAGCACCTGTCCACTACTGTTGCAGCACTTATTATCATCCTCCTTTGTGGGAGCAACTACCCACCACTGGTGCAGCACCCAGACTATCATCCACCTCCATGGCAGCACCTATTTACTGCTTGTGGAGCACCCACATGATCATCCCCCTGTGTGGAAGCACCTAACCACTACTGTTGCAGTGCCCACATTATCTTCCCCCTCCATGTCAGCACATACCCACCACTGGTGCAGCACCCACATTATTGTCCCACTCCATGGCATCACCTACCCACCACTGTTGCAGCACCCACACTATCATCTGCCTCTATGGCAACACCTACCTACCACTTGTGGAGCACGCCCCAAGTGAAGACACCTATTCATTAATGTTGCAGCACCCACATTATCATCCCCCTCCATGGCACCGCCTACTCACCACTGATACAGCCCCCACATTATTGTCCCACTCCATGGCAATACCTACCTACTACTGCTGCAGTACCCACATTATCATCCCCCTTTGTACAAACTTTCCCACCACTGGTGCAGCATACGCATTATCTTCTCCCTCCATTCCAGCACCTAACCACTGCTGGTGCAGCACCCACATTATTGTCATCTTCCATGGCAGCTCCCACAATTTATCATCCCCCTCCATGAGAGCACCTACCCCACACTGGTGCAGAACACACATTATTGTCATTATCCATGACAGTACCCACATTTTATCATCCCCCTCCATGGCAACACCTACATACTACTGATGCAGCACCCACATTATTCATCCCTTTTCATGACAGCACCTACCCACTACTGATACAGCACCCACATTATCATCTTACTCATGTCAGCACCCACCCACCACTGGTGCAACAGCCATATTATCATCACCCTCCATGGCAGCACATTCACACCATCACCACAATTATCTAGTTCAAATTTTGGGATTCATCTGGTAGTTCTCCTACACAAAGTACTTTGCAGTTATCATTTTGTGCACCATGGTACACATGGTGGCCATTTGCACTACCTTTTCTGGTGCATACTAGTATACACACCCAGATGTAGTTAGGACGCTGAAACTGGCTTTCTGAATGCCATATATTCCCTTTAAGACATGTCTTGTTATGGTGTGTTCTCTAGTGTAGGTATCCTTGGTAGGCATATAGGGATTTCTCATGGGTGTCATCAGCCATGATTCCATGGATAGCTGTTGTCACCTGTTGGGATGATGCAGTCATTAGTCACACATTTCATAGTAAGTTGTAAAGGCACCCCGTCTGTGAAAGTTTTTCATGCCACACTGTTTCCTCATATTGTGACATCATGCCCACTGTTAGGATGTGCAGCTATTAAATTTATGATGAAGTCCTATGCTGATCACATTACCTGACAGATACGACAATGTTATCCTGCAAATAACAGATGGCATGGGGGATACATAAATCCTAAATAGACTATGCACCAGCTCTCTGGAAATAATTTTCTGGTCAGGCAACTGGCACAACCAAATCTCCTTGAATCATGCTTTGTAGCACCCATGCCTGCACAATCTCCTTTGTGGTGAATTGAAAACCAAGTCTGCAAATGAATGTAAACTTGGCCCAATCATAAACTCTCTAGAGGACACCAAGTTCCTTCAAGAGAGTCTTTCCCAAACAAATAGCTGGTGTTATAAACATAGATTGAAAGTAAATGCCAAGAAATGTATAATATTAGTTTATAAATGTATGTATGAAAATTTTATTTATGTATTTATTTATTTATTTATTGAAAGGTTCACAGGTAAGTACTAGGCTAGGTTGCCTTGTGAGTCATTTTAAGCCTACCCAGTGTCCCTTTTTTGTGCTCAAAATAACCTGCCCCATTTGGTTATAGATTGGCCTTACCAATTTCATTGGCAATAATTATATATTACACCAAATGAGAATAACTGGACCCATGCATGAAATAATGTATTTAGGAACTGCTTCTGTCCATTAGTAGTACAGGGTACAGTCCTTTATTAAATTTTCTGTTTTCTGTCCATAGATATAACTTGTGCTTGAATATGGACAAGGATGAACTTTGTTTTATGTGGATGGGGAATCTGTTCCAGACCAACATTATCCTTGGTGAAATATACCTGTTCCTTCAAACAACTCTGTGGACATTGCAGAAGTCTAGATCCCTAGATATAGCAATTCTGATACCATGTTATTTACTCATGTGCAGTAAATAAATCAGTAATGGGTTGGAAGATGCTTTGTAGGTCAGACACATGTCACCTATTAGCAGTTTGTAGGATACAGAGTATAGTGACAGGGCTTTAAGTCAGTCCATGCAGGACATGTTGTTTAGGCTTTGTTTCCTTTTAGTAAGGTATTTCTGTAGGCATTCCAGCTGGTGCATGTGTCTTGACAGAAAAATGCAAAAAAGGAGAATTATATTCAATGACTGGTCCCTAGGGGGCATTATATTCAATGGCTGGTCCCTAGGAGGCATTATAATCAATGAGTGGTCCCATGGGGGCATTACACTCAATGACTGGCCTGATGATGGCTGAGTAAAGGAGGACAATAACATGCCTATGGGGCATTATATTCAATGACTGTCCTAATGATGGCTGAGTAAAGGAGGACAATGAGATCCCAAGGGGTACATATGTTCAATGACTGGAGCCTAGGGGGCATTATATTCAATGGCTGTTCTAATGATGGCTGAGTAAAGTAGTACAATGACATCACTAGATCTAGACACCATCATTTTGTTTATGAGCTATACAGTACTAATGATGGCTGAGTAAAGGAGGACAATCACATCACTAGATCTATACACCATCATTTTGTTCACATGCTATGTAATACTGATGATGGCTCAGTTAAGTAGAAAAATGACATCGCTAGATCTAGATGCCACCATTTTGTTTATAAACAATGCAATACTAATGATGGCTGAGTAAAGGAGGACAATGACATCACTAGATCTAGACACCATCATTTTGTTTATAAGGTATGCAATACTAATGATGGCTGAGTAAAGGATGACAATGACATCACTAAATCTAGAGGCCACCATTTTGTTTATAAGCTATACAATACTAATGATGGCTGGGTAAATGAGGACAATGACATCACTAGCTCTAGAAGCCAACATTTTGTTTATACATTATGCAATACTAATGATGGCTGAGTAATGGAGGACAATGACATCACTAGATCTAGAGACCAACATTTTGTTTATAAGCTATACAATAGTAATGATGGCTGGGTAAATGAGGACAATGACATCACTAGATCTAGAAGCCAACATTTTGTTTATACGTTATGCAACACTAATGATGGCTGAGTAAAGGAGGACAATGGCATCACTAGATCTAGATACCATCATTTTGTTTACATGCTATGCAATACTAATGATGGCTGAGTAAAGGATGACAATGACATCACTAGATCTAGAGGCCACCATTTTGTTTATAAGCTATGCAATACTAATGATGGCTGAGTAATGGAGGACAATGACATCACTAGATCTGGAGACCAACATTTTTTTATAAGCTATACAATACTAATGATGGCTGGGTAAATGAGGACAATGACATCACTAGATCTAGATGCCAACATTTTGTTTATAAGTTATGCAACACTAATGATGGCTGAGTAAAGGAGGACAATGACATCACTAGATCTAGACACCATCATTTTGTTTATAAGCAATGCAATACTAATGATGGCTGAGTAAAGGAGGACAATGACAACACTAGATCTAGACACCATTGTTATGTTTATAAGATATGCAATAATAATGGTGACTGAGTAAAGGAGGACAATGACATCACTAGATCTGGAGACCAACATTTTGTTTATAAGCTATACACTACTAATGATGGCTGGGTAAATGAGGACAATGACATCACTAGATCTAGAAGCCAACATTTTGTTTATAAGTTATGCAATACTAATGATGGCTGAGTAAAGGAGGACAATGACATCACTTGATCTAGACACCATCATTTTGTTTATAAGCTATGCAATAATAATGGTGACTGAGTAAAGGAAAAAAATGACATACCTCGATCAAGACCACATCAATTTGTTTATAAGCTATGCAATACTAATGATGGCTGAGTAAAGGAGGACAATGACATCACTAACTCTAGACACTATCATTTTGTTAATAAGCTATGCAATACTAACAATGACTGAGTAAATGAGGACAATGACATCACTATATCTAGGCATTATCATTTTGTTTATAAGCTATGCAATACTAATGATGGCTGAGTAAAGGAGGACAATGACATCACTGGATCTAGATGCCATCATTCTGTTTATAAGTTATGCAATACTAATGATGGCTGAGTAAAGAAGGACAATGACATCACTAAATCTAGACACCATCATTCTGTTTATAAGCTATGCAATATCAATGATGGCAGAGTAAAGGAGGACAATGACATCACGAGATCTAGACACCATCATTTTGTTTATAAGCTATACAATACTAATGATGGCTGAGTAAAGGAGGACAATGACATCATGAGATCTAGACACCATCATTTTGTTTATAAGCTATACAATACTAATAATGGCTGAGTAAAGGAGGACAATAACATCACTAGATCTAGACACAATTATTTTGTTTATAAGCTTTGCAATACTAATGATGGCTGAGTAAAGGAGGACAATGACATCACTAGATCTTGATGCCACAATTTTGTTTATAAGCTATGCAATACTAATGATGGCTGAGTAAAGGATGACAATGACATAACTAGATCTAGAAGCCATCATTTTGCTTATAAGCCATGCAATACTAATAATGGATGAGTAAAGGAGGACAATCACATCACTAGATCTAAACACCACCACCATTTTGTAGATAAGCTAAGCAATACTAAAGATGGCTGAATAAAGGAGGACAATGACATCACTAGATCTAGACGCCACCATTTTGTTTATAAGCTATGCAAAACTAATGATGGCTGAGTTAAGGAGGATGATAACATCACTAGATCTAGACACCATCATTTTGTTTATAAGCTATGCAATACTAATGAAGGCTGAATAAAGGAGGACAAAGACATCACTAGATCAATACGCCATCATTTTGTTTATAAGCTATGCAATACTAATGATGGCTGAGTAAAGGAGGACAATGACATCACTAGATCTAGACACCATCATTTTGTTTATAAGCTATACAATACTAATGATGGCTGAGTAAAGGAGGACAATAACATCACTAGATCTAGACGCCATCATTTTGTTTACATGCTATGCAATACTGATGATGGCTGAGTAAAGGCGAAAAATGACATCGCTAGATCTAGATGCCACCATTTTGTTTATAAGCAATGCAATACTAATGATGACTGAGTAAAGGAGGACAATGACATCACTAGATCTAGACACCATCATTTTGTTTATAAGGTATGCAATACTAATGATGGCTGAGTAAAGGATGACAATGACATCACTAGATCTAGAGGCCAACATTTTGTTTATAAGCTATGCAATACTAATGATGGCTGAGTAATGGAGGACAATGGCATCACTAGATCTAGACGCCATCATTTTGTTTACATGCTATGCAATACTGATGATGGCAGAGTAAAGGAGAAAAATGACATCGCTAGATCTAGATGCCACCATTTTGTTTATAAGCAATGCAATACTAATGATGGCTGAGTTAAGGAGGATGATAACATCACTAGATCTAGACACCATCATTTTGTTTATAAGTTATGCAATACTAATGAAGGCTGAGTAAAGGAGGACAAAGACATCACTAAATCAATATGCCATAATTTTGTTTATAAACTATGCAATGCTAATGATGGCTGAGTAAAGGAGGACAATGACATCACTAGATCTAGACACCATCATTTTGTTTATAAGCTATACAATACTAATGATGTCTGAGTAAAGGAGGACAATAACATCACTCGATCTAGATGCCATCATTTTGTTTACATGCTATGCAATTCTGGTGATGGCTGAGTAAAGGAGAAAAATGACATCTCTAGATCTAGATGCCACCATTTTGTTTATAAGCAATGCAATACTAATGATGGCTGAGTAAAGGAGGACAATGACATCACTAGATCTAGACACCATCATTTTGTTTATAAGGTATCCAATACTAATGATGGCTGAGTAAAGGATGACAATGACATCACTAGATCTAGAGGCCACCATTTTGTTTATAAGCTATGCAATACTAATGATGGCTGAGTAATGGAGGACGATGACATCACTAGATCTAGAGACCAAAATTTTGTTTATAAGCTATATAATACGAATGATGGCTGGGTAAATGAGGACAATGACATCACTAGATCTAGAAGCCAACATTTTGTTTATACGTTATGCAATACTAATGATGGCTGAGTAAAGGAGGACAATGACATCACTACATCTAGACACCATCATTTTGTTTACATGCTACGCAATACTGATGATGGCTGAGTAAAGGAGAAAAATGACATTGCTAGATCTAGATGCCACCATTTTGTTTATAAGCAATGAAATACTAATGATGGCTGAGTAAAGGAGGACAATGACATCACAATATCTAGACACAATCATTTTGTTTATAAGTTATGCAATACTAATGATGGCTGAGTAAAGGAGGACAATGACATCACTAGATCTAGAGGCCACCATTTTCTTTATAATCTATTCAGTACTAATGATGGCTGAGTAATGGAGGACAATGACATCACTAGATCTAGAGACAAACATTTTGTTTATAAGCTATACAATACTAATGATGGCTGGGTAAATGAGGACAATGACATTACTAGATCTAGAAGCCAACATTTTGTTTATACATTATGCAATACTAATGATGGCTGAGTAAAGGAGGACAACGACATCACTAGATCTACACACCATCATTTTGTTTATAAGCAATGCAATACTAATGACGGCTGAGTAAAGGAGGACAATGACATCACTAGATCTAGACACCATCGTTATGTTTATAAGCTATGCAATACTAATGATGGCTGAGTAAAGGAGTACAATGACATCACTAGATCTAGACACCATCATTTTATTTATAAGCTATGCAATAATAATGGTGACTGAGTAAAGGAAAATAATGACATACCTCGATCTAGACCCCATCATTTTATTTATAAGCTATGCAATACTAATGATGGCTGAGTAAAGGAGGACAATGACATCACTAGATTTAGACACCATTGTTTTGTTTATAAGCTATGCAATAATAATGATGGCTGAGTAAAGGAGGACAATGACATCACTAGATTTAGACACCATTGTTTTGTTTATAAGCTATGCAATACTAATTATGGCTAAGTAAATGAGGACAATGACGCCACTAGATCTAGACACCATCATTTTGTTTATAAGCTATGCAATACTAATGATGGCTGAGTAATGGAGGACAATGACATCACTAGATCTAGAGACCAACATTTTGTTTATAAGCTATGCAATACTAATGACGGCTGGGTAAATGAGGGCAATGACATCACTAGATCTAGAAGCCAACATTTTGTTTATAAGCTATGCAATATAAATGATGGCTGAGTAAAGGAGGACAATGACATCACTAGATCTAGATGCCATCATTCTGTTTATAAGCTATGCAATACTAATGATGGCTGAGTAAAGGAGGACAATGATATCACTAGATCTAGACACCACCATTTTGTTTATAAGCTATGCAATACTAATGATGGCTGAGTAAAGGAGGACAATGACATCACTTGATCTAGACACGATCATTTTGTTTATAGGCTATGCTATAGTAATGGTGACTGAGTATAAGAGGACAATGACATCCCTAGATCTAGATGCCATCATTTTGTTTTTAAGCTACACAATACTAATGATGGCTGAGTAAAGGAGGACAGTTGCATCAAAAGATCTAGAGGCCATCATTTCTTTTATAAGCTGTGCAATACTAATGATGGCTGAGTAAAGAAGGACAATGACTGCACTTGATGTAGATGTCACCATTTTGTTTATAAGCTATGCAATACTAATGATGGCTGATAAAAGTAGGACAATGATATCACTAGATCTAGACACCATCATTTTGTTTATAAGCTATGCAATACTAATGATTGCTGAGTAAAGGAGGACAATGACATCACTAGATCTAGACACCACCATTTTGTTTATAAGTTATGCAATACTAATGATGGCTGAGTAAAGGAGGACAATGGATTCACTAGATCTAGATGACATCATTTTGTTTATACGCAATGCAATATTAATGATGCTGAGTAAAGGAGGACAATGACATCACTAGATCTAGACACCATATTTTTGTTTATAAGCTATGCAATACTAATGACGGGTGAGTAAACGAGGACAATGATATCACTAGATCTAGACACCACCATTTTGTTAATAAGCTATGCAATATTAATAATGGCTGAGTAAAGGAGGACAATGACATCACTAGATCTCAACACCATGATTATGTTTATAAGATATGCAATACTAATGATGACTGAGTAAAGGAAGACAGTGACACCACGAGATCCAGATGCCACCATTTTGTATATAAGCTATACAGTACTAATGATGTCTGAGCAAATGAGGACAATGGCCTAACTAGATCTAGATGCCTCCATTTTGTTTATAAGCTATGCAATACAAATGGTGGCTGAGTAAAGGAGGAAAATGACATCACTAGATCTAAACACCATCATTTTGTTTATAAGCAATGCAATACTAATGATGGCTGAGTAAAAAAGGACAATGACATCACTAGATCTAGACACCATTGCTTTGTTCATAAGCTATGCAATACTAATGATGGCTAAGTAAAGGAGGACAATGACATCACTAGATCTAGAGACCTACATTTTGTTTATAAGCTATGCAATACTAATCATGGCTGAGTAAAGGAGGACAATTACATCACTTGATCTAGAAGCCAACATTTAGTTTATAAGCTATGGAATACTAATGATGGCTGAGTAAAGGAGGACAATGACATCAATAGATCCGGATGCCATTATTTTGTTTATAAGCTATGCTATACTAATGATGGCTGACTAAAGGAGGACAATGACACCACTAGATCCGAACACCATTATTTTTTTATAAGCTATGCAATACTAATGATGGCTGAGTAAAGGAGGACAATGACATCACTAGATCTAGACACTATCATTTTGTTTTAAGCTATGCAATACTAATGATAGCTGAGTAAAGGAGAACAATGACATCATTATATCTAGACACCATCATTCTGTTTATAAGCTATGCAATACTAAAGATGGCTGAGTAAAGGAGGACAATGACATCACTAGATCTAGAGACCAACATTTTGTTTATAAGCTATGCAATACTAATGATGGCTGAGTAAATGAGGAGAATGACATCACTAGATTTAGAAGCCAACATTTTGTTTATAAGCTATGCAATATAAATGATGGCTGAGTAAAGGAGGACAATGACATCACTAGATCTAGACACCATCATTCTGTTTATAAGCTATGAAATACTAATGATGGCTGAGTAAAGGAGGACAATGACATCACTAGATCTAGACACCATCATTTTGTTTATAAGCTATGCAATACTAATGATGGCTGAGTAAAGGAGGACAATCACATGACTAGATATAGACACCATCATTTTGTTATAAGCTATGCAATACTAATGATGGCTGAGTAAAGGAGGACAATGACATCACTAGATCTAGACACCATCATTTTGTTTATAAGCTATGCAATAATAATGGTGACTAAGTAAAGGAGAAAAATGACATCACTAGATCTAGATGCCATCATTTTGTTTTTAAGCTACACAATACTAATGATGGCTGAGTAAAGGAGTACAATTTCATCAAAAGATCTAGAGGCCATCATTTCTTCTATAAGCTATGCAATACTAATGATGGCTGAGTAAAGAAGGACAATGACATCACTCGATTTAGATGTCACCATTTTGTTTATAAGCTATACAATACTAATGATGGCTGAGAAAAGGAGGACAATGATATCACTACATCTAGACACCATCATTTTGTTTATAAGCTATGCAATACTAAATATTGCTGAGTAAAGGAGGACAATGACATCACTAGATCGAGGCATCACCATTTTGTTTATAAGTCATACAATACTAATGATGGCTGAGTAAAGGAGGACAATGACATCACTAGATCTAGACACCACCATTTTGTTAATAAGCTATGCAATATTAATGATGGCTGAGTAAAGGAGAACAATGACATCATTAGATCTCAACACCATGATTTTGTTTATATAATATGCAATACTAATGATGGCTGAGAAAAGGAAGACAGTGACATCACAAGATCTAGACGCCACCATTTTGTTTATAAGGTATACAATACTAATGATATCTGAGTAAATGAGGACAATGACATAACTAGATCTAGATGCCTCCATTTTGTTTATAAGCTATGCAATACAAATGATGGCTGAGTAAAGGAAGACAATGACATCACTAGATCTAGACACCACCATTCTGTTTATAAGCTATGCAATACAAATGATGGCTGAGTAAAGGAGGACAATGACATCACTAGATCTAGACACCATCATTTTGTTTATAAGCTATGCAATACTTATGATGGCTGAGTAAAGGAAGACAATGACATCACTAGATCTAGACACCGCCATTCTGTTTATAAGCTATGCAATACTAATGTTGACTGAAGAAAGGAGGACAATGACATCACTAGATCTAGAAGCCAACATTTTGTTTATAAGCTTTGCAATACTAATGATGGCTGAGTAAAGGAGGACAATGACATCACTAGATCCGGATGCCATTATTTTGTTTATAAGCTATGCTATACTAATGATGGCTGAGTAAAGGACGACAATGACATCACTAGATCCGAACACCATAATTTTTTATATAAGCTATGCAATACTAATGATGGCTGAGTAAAGGAGGACAATGACATCACTAGATGTAGACACCATCATTTTGTTTATAAGCTATGCAGTACTAATAATGGCTGAGTAAAGGAGGACAATGACATCACTAGATCTAGACACCATTATTTTTTTTATAAGCTATGCAACACTAATGATGGCTGAAGAAAGGAGGACAATGACATCACTAGATCTAGAAGCCAGCATTTTGTTTATAAGCTATGGAATACTAATGATGGCTGAGTTAAGGAGGACAATGACATCACTAGATCCGGATGCCAATATTTTGTTTATAAGTTATGCTATACTAATGATGGCTGAGTAAAGGAGGACAATGACATCACTAGATCTGAACACCATTATTTTATTTATAAGCTATGCAATACTAATGATAGCTGAGTAAAGGAGAACAATGACATCACTAGATGCAGACACCATCATTTTGTTTATAAGCTATGAAGTACTAATGATGGCTGAGTAAAGGAGGACAATGACATCATGAGATCTAGACACCATCATTTTGTTTATAAGCTATGCAATACTAATGATGGCTAAGTAACGGAGGACAATGACATCGCTAGATCTAGACACCATCATTTTGTTTATAAG
>NC_056735.1:94500487-94628813 GCF_019279795.1 Protopterus annectens | reverse complement strand
TAGATCTAGACACCATCATTTTGTTTATAAGCTATGCAATACTAATGATGGCTGAGTAAAGGAGGACAATGACATCACTAGATCTAGACACCATCATTTTGTTTATAAGCTATGCAATACTAATGATGGCTGAGTAAAGGAGGACAATGACATCACTAGATCTAGACACCATCATTTTGTTTATAAGCTATGCAATACTAATGATGGCTGAGTAAAGGAGGACAATGACATCACTAGATCTAGACACCATCATTTTGTTTATAAGCTATGCAATACTAATGATGGCTGAGTAAAGGAGGACAATGACATCACTAGATCTAGACACCATCATTTTGTTTATAAGCTATGCAATACTAATGATGGCTGAGTAAAGGAGGACAATGACATCACTAGATCTAGACACCATCATTTTGTTTATAAGCTATGCAATACTAATGATGGCTGAGTAAAGGAGGACAATGACATCACTAGATCTAGACACCATCATTTTGTTTATAAGCTATGCAATACTAATGATGGCTGAGTAAAGGAGGACAATGACATCACTAGATCTAGACACCATCATTTTGTTTATAAGCTATGCAATACTAATGATGGCTGAGTAAAGGAGGACAATGACATCACTAGATCTAGACACCATCATTTTGTTTATAAGCTATGCAATACTAATGATGGCTGAGTAAAGGAGGACAATGACATCACTAGATCTAGACACCATCATTTTGTTTATAAGCTATGCAATACTAATGATGGCTGAGTAAAGGAGGACAATGACATCACTAGATCTAGACACCATCATTTTGTTTATAAGCTATGCAATACTAATGATGGCTGAGTAAAGGAGGACAATGACATCACTAGATCTAGACACCATCATTTTGTTTATAAGCTATGCAATACTAATGATGGCTGAGTAAAGGAGGACAATGACATCACTAGATCTAGACACCATCATTTTGTTTATAAGCTATGCAATACTAATGATGGCTGAGTAAAGGAGGACAATGACATCACTAGATCTAGACACCATCATTTTGTTTATAAGCTATGCAATACTAATGATGGCTGAGTAAAGGAGGACAATGACATCACTAGATCTAGACACCATCATTTTGTTTATAAGCTATGCAATACTAATGATGGCTGAGTAAAGGAGGACAATGACATCACTAGATCTAGACACCATCATTTTGTTTATAAGCTATGCAATACTAATGATGGCTGAGTAAAGGAGGACAATGACATCACTAGATCTAGACACCATCATTTTGTTTATAAGCTATGCAATACTAATGATGGCTGAGTAAAGGAGGACAATGACATCACTAGATCTAGACACCATCATTTTGTTTATAAGCTATGCAATACTAATGATGGCTGAGTAAAGGAGGACAATGACATCACTAGATCTAGACACCATCATTTTGTTTATAAGCTATGCAATACTAATGATGGCTGAGTAAAGGAGGACAATGACATCACTAGATCTAGACACCATCATTTTGTTTATAAGCTATGCAATACTAATGATGGCTGAGTAAAGGAGGACAATGACATCACTAGATCTAGACACCATCATTTTGTTTATAAGCTATGCAATACTAATGATGGCTGAGTAAAGGAGGACAATGACATCACTAGATCTAGACACCATCATTTTGTTTATAAGCTATGCAATACTAATGATGGCTGAGTAAAGGAGGACAATGACATCACTAGATCTAGACACCATCATTTTGTTTATAAGCTATGCAATACTAATGATGGCTGAGTAAAGGAGGACAATGACATCACTAGATCTAGACACCATCATTTTGTTTATAAGCTATGCAATACTAATGATGGCTGAGTAAAGGAGGACAATGACATCACTAGATCTAGACACCATCATTTTGTTTATAAGCTATGCAATACTAATGATGGCTGAGTAAAGGAGGACAATGACATCACTAGATCTAGACACCATCATTTTGTTTATAAGCTATGCAATACTAATGATGGCTGAGTAAAGGAGGACAATGACATCACTAGATCTAGACACCATCATTTTGTTTATAAGCTATGCAATACTAATGATGGCTGAGTAAAGGAGGACAATGACATCACTAGATCTAGACACCATCATTTTGTTTATAAGCTATGCAATACTAATGATGGCTGAGTAAAGGAGGACAATGACATCACTAGATCTAGACACCATCATTTTGTTTATAAGCTATGCAATACTAATGATGGCTGAGTAAAGGAGGACAATGACATCACTAGATCTAGACACCATCATTTTGTTTATAAGCTATGCAATACTAATGATGGCTGAGTAAAGGAGGACAATGACATCACTAGATCTAGACACCATCATTTTGTTTATAAGCTATGCAATACTAATGATGGCTGAGTAAAGGAGGACAATGACATCACTAGATCTAGACACCATCATTTTGTTTATAAGCTATGCAATACTAATGATGGCTGAGTAAAGGAGGACAATGACATCACTAGATCTAGACACCATCATTTTGTTTATAAGCTATGCAATACTAATGATGGCTGAGTAAAGGAGGACAATGACATCACTAGATCTAGACACCATCATTTTGTTTATAAGCTATGCAATACTAATGATGGCTGAGTAAAGGAGGACAATGACATCACTAGATCTAGACACCATCATTTTGTTTATAAGCTATGCAATACTAATGATGGCTGAGTAAAGGAGGACAATGACATCACTAGATCTAGACACCATCATTTTGTTTATAAGCTATGCAATACTAATGATGGCTGAGTAAAGGAGGACAATGACATCACTAGATCTAGACACCATCATTTTGTTTATAAGCTATGCAATACTAATGATGGCTGAGTAAAGGAGGACAATGACATCACTAGATCTAGACACCATCATTTTGTTTATAAGCTATGCAATACTAATGATGGCTGAGTAAAGGAGGACAATGACATCACTAGATCTAGACACCATCATTTTGTTTATAAGCTATGCAATACTAATGATGGCTGAGTAAAGGAGGACAATGACATCACTAGATCTAGACACCATCATTTTGTTTATAAGCTATGCAATACTAATGATGGCTGAGTAAAGGAGGACAATGACATCACTAGATCTAGACACCATCATTTTGTTTATAAGCTATGCAATACTAATGATGGCTGAGTAAAGGAGGACAATGACATCACTAGATCTAGACACCATCATTTTGTTTATAAGCTATGCAATACTAATGATGGCTGAGTAAAGGAGGACAATGACATCACTAGATCTAGACACCATCATTTTGTTTATAAGCTATGCAATACTAATGATGGCTGAGTAAAGGAGGACAATGACATCACTAGATCTAGACACCATCATTTTGTTTATAAGCTATGCAATACTAATGATGGCTGAGTAAAGGAGGACAATGACATCACTAGATCTAGACACCATCATTTTGTTTATAAGCTATGCAATACTAATGATGGCTGAGTAAAGGAGGACAATGACATCACTAGATCTAGACACCATCATTTTGTTTATAAGCTATGCAATACTAATGATGGCTGAGTAAAGGAGGACAATGACATCACTAGATCTAGACACCATCATTTTGTTTATAAGCTATGCAATACTAATGATGGCTGAGTAAAGGAGGACAATGACATCACTAGATCTAGACACCATCATTTTGTTTATAAGCTATGCAATACTAATGATGGCTGAGTAAAGGAGGACAATGACATCACTAGATCTAGACACCATCATTTTGTTTATAAGCTATGCAATACTAATGATGGCTGAGTAAAGGAGGACAATGACATCACTAGATCTAGACACCATCATTTTGTTTATAAGCTATGCAATACTAATGATGGCTGAGTAAAGGAGGACAATGACATCACTAGATCTAGACACCATCATTTTGTTTATAAGCTATGCAATACTAATGATGGCTGAGTAAAGGAGGACAATGACATCACTAGATCTAGACACCACCATTTTGTTTATAAGCTATGCAATACTAATGATGGCTGAGTAAAGGAGGACAATGACATCACTAGATCTAGACACCATCATTTTGTTTATAAGCTATGCAATACTAATGATGGCTGAGTAAAGGAGGACAATGACATCACTAGATCTAGACACCATCATTTTGTTTATAAGCTATGCAATACTAATGATGGCTGAGTAAAGGAGGACAATGACATCACTAGATCTAGACACCATCATTTTGTTTATAAGCTATGCAATACTAATGATGGCTGAGTAAAGGAGGACAATGACATCACTAGATCTAGACACCATCATTTTGTTTATAAGCTATGCAATACTAATGATGGCTGAGTAAAGGAGGACAATGACATCACTAGATCTAGACACCATCATTTTGTTTATAAGCTATGCAATACTAATGATGGCTGAGTAAAGGAGGACAATGACATCACTAGATCTAGACACCATCATTTTGTTTATAAGCTATGCAATACTAATGATGGCTGAGTAAAGGAGGACAATGACATCACTAGATCTAGACACCATCATTTTGTTTATAAGCTATGCAATACTAATGATGGCTGAGTAAAGGAGGACAATGACATCACTAGATCTAGACACCATTTTGTTTATAAGCTATGCAATACTAATGATGGCTGAGTAAAGGAGGACAATGACATCACTAGATCTAGACACCATCATTTTGTTTATAAGCTATGCAATACTAATGATGGCTGAGTAAAGGAGGACAATGACATCACTAGATCTAGACACCATCATTTTGTTTATAAGCTATGCAATACTAATGATGGCTGAGTAAAGGAGGACAATGACATCACTAGATCTAGACACCATCATTTTGTTTATAAGCTATGCAATACTAATGATGGCTGAGTAAAGGAGGACAATGACATCACTAGATCTAGACACCATCATTTTGTTTATAAGCTATGCAATACTAATGATGGCTGAGTAAAGGAGGACAATGACATCACTAGATCTAGACACCATCATTTTGTTTATAAGCTATGCAATACTAATGATGGCTGAGTAAAGGAGGACAATGACATCACTAGATCTAGACACCATCATTTTGTTTATAAGCTATGCAATACTAATGATGGCTGAGTAAAGGAGGACAATGACATCACTAGATCTAGACACCATCATTTTGTTTATAAGCTATGCAATACTAATGATGGCTGAGTAAAGGAGGACAATGACATCACTAGATCTAGACACCATCATTTTGTTTATAAGCTATGCAATACTAATGATGGCTGAGTAAAGGAGGACAATGACATCACTAGATCTAGACACCATCATTTTGTTTATAAGCTATGCAATACTAATGATGGCTGAGTAAAGGAGGACAATGACATCACTAGATCTAGACACCATCATTTTGTTTATAAGCTATGCAATACTAATGATGGCTGAGTAAAGGAGGACAATGACATCACTAGATCTAGACACCATCATTTTGTTTATAAGCTATGCAATACTAATGATGGCTGAGTAAAGGAGGACAATGACATCACTAGATCTAGACACCATCATTTTGTTTATAAGCTATGCAATACTAATGATGGCTGAGTAAAGGAGGACAATGACATCACTAGATCTAGACACCATCATTTTGTTTATAAGCTATGCAATACTAATGATGGCTGAGTAAAGGAGGACAATGACATCACTAGATCTAGACACCATCATTTTGTTTATAAGCTATGCAATACTAATGATGGCTGAGTAAAGGAGGACAATGACATCACTAGATCTAGACACCATCATTTTGTTTATAAGCTATGCAATACTAATGATGGCTGAGTAAAGGAGGACAATGACATCACTAGATCTAGACACCATCATTTTGTTTATAAGCTATGCAATACTAATGATGGCTGAGTAAAGGAGGACAATGACATCACTAGATCTAGACACCATCATTTTGTTTATAAGCTATGCAATACTAATGATGGCTGAGTAAAGGAGGACAATGACATCACTAGATCTAGACACCATCATTTTGTTTATAAGCTATGCAATACTAATGATGGCTGAGTAAAGGAGGACAATGACATCACTAGATCTAGACACCATCATTTTGTTTATAAGCTATGCAATACTAATGATGGCTGAGTAAAGGAGGACAATGACATCACTAGATCTAGACACCATCATTTTGTTTATAAGCTATGCAATACTAATGATGGCTGAGTAAAGGAGGACAATGACATCACTAGATCTAGACACCATCATTTTGTTTATAAGCTATGCAATACTAATGATGGCTGAGTAAAGGAGGACAATGACATCACTAGATCTAGACACCATCATTTTGTTTATAAGCTATGCAATACTAATGATGGCTGAGTAAAGGAGGACAATGACATCACTAGATCTAGACACCATCATTTTGTTTATAAGCTATGCAATACTAATGATGGCTGAGTAAAGGAGGACAATGACATCACTAGATCTAGACACCATCATTTTGTTTATAAGCTATGCAATACTAATGATGGCTGAGTAAAGGAGGACAATGACATCACTAGATCTAGACACCATCATTTTGTTTATAAGCTATGCAATACTAATGATGGCTGAGTAAAGGAGGACAATGACATCACTAGATCTAGACACCATCATTTTGTTTATAAGCTATGCAATACTAATGATGGCTGAGTAAAGGAGGACAATGACATCACTAGATCTAGACACCATCATTTTGTTTATAAGCTATGCAATACTAATGATGGCTGAGTAAAGGAGGACAATGACATCACTAGATCTAGACACCATCATTTTGTTTATAAGCTATGCAATACTAATGATGGCTGAGTAAAGGAGGACAATGACATCACTAGATCTAGACACCATCATTTTGTTTATAAGCTATGCAATACTAATGATGGCTGAGTAAAGGAGGACAATGACATCACTAGATCTAGACACCATCATTTTGTTTATAAGCTATGCAATACTAATGATGGCTGAGTAAAGGAGGACAATGACATCACTAGATCTAGACACCATCATTTTGTTTATAAGCTATGCAATACTAATGATGGCTGAGTAAAGGAGGACAATGACATCACTAGATCTAGACACCATCATTTTGTTTATAAGCTATGCAATACTAATGATGGCTGAGTAAAGGAGGACAATGACATCACTAGATCTAGACACCATCATTTTGTTTATAAGCTATGCAATACTAATGATGGCTGAGTAAAGGAGGACAATGACATCACTAGATCTAGACACCATCATTTTGTTTATAAGCTATGCAATACTAATGATGGCTGAGTAAAGGAGGACAATGACATCACTAGATCTAGACACCATCATTTTGTTTATAAGCTATGCAATACTAATGATGGCTGAGTAAAGGAGGACAATGACATCACTAGATCTAGACACCATCATTTTGTTTATAAGCTATGCAATACTAATGATGGCTGAGTAAAGGAGGACAATGACATCACTAGATCTAGACACCATCATTTTGTTTATAAGCTATGCAATACTAATGATGGCTGAGTAAAGGAGGACAATGACATCACTAGATCTAGACACCATCATTTTGTTTATAAGCTATGCAATACTAATGATGGCTGAGTAAAGGAGGACAATGACATCACTAGATCTAGACACCATCATTTTGTTTATAAGCTATGCAATACTAATGATGGCTGAGTAAAGGAGGACAATGACATCACTAGATCTAGACACCATCATTTTGTTTATAAGCTATGCAATACTAATGATGGCTGAGTAAAGGAGGACAATGACATCACTAGATCTAGACACCATCATTTTGTTTATAAGCTATGCAATACTAATGATGGCTGAGTAAAGGAGGACAATGACATCACTAGATCTAGACACCATCATTTTGTTTATAAGCTATGCAATACTAATGATGGCTGAGTAAAGGAGGACAATGACATCACTAGATCTAGACACCATCATTTTGTTTATAAGCTATGCAATACTAATGATGGCTGAGTAAAGGAGGACAATGACATCACTAGATCTAGACACCACCATTTTGTTTATAAGCTATGCAATACTAATGATGGCTGAGTAAAGGAGGACAATGACATCACTAGATCTAGACACCATCATTTTGTTTATAAGCTATGCAATACTAATGATGGCTGAGTAAAGGAGGACAATGACATCACTAGATCTAGACACCATCATTTTGTTTATAAGCTATGCAATACTAATGATGGCTGAGTAAAGGAGGACAATGACATCACTAGATCTAGACACCATCATTTTGTTTATAAGCTATGCAATACTAATGATGGCTGAGTAAAGGAGGACAATGACATCACTAGATCTAGACACCATCATTTTGTTTATAAGCTATGCAATACTAATGATGGCTGAGTAAAGGAGGACAATGACATCACTAGATCTAGACACCATCATTTTGTTTATAAGCTATGCAATACTAATGATGGCTGAGTAAAGGAGGACAATGACATCACTAGATCTAGACACCATCATTTTGTTTATAAGCTATGCAATACTAATGATGGCTGAGTAAAGGAGGACAATGACATCACTAGATCTAGACACCATCATTTTGTTTATAAGCTATGCAATACTAATGATGGCTGAGTAAAGGAGGACAATGACATCACTAGATCTAGACACCATCATTTTGTTTATAAGCTATGCAATACTAATGATGGCTGAGTAAAGGAGGACAATGACATCACTAGATCTAGACACCATCATTTTGTTTATAAGCTATGCAATACTAATGATGGCTGAGTAAAGGAGGACAATGACATCACTAGATCTAGACACCATCATTTTGTTTATAAGCTATGCAATACTAATGATGGCTGAGTAAAGGAGGACAATGACATCACTAGATCTAGACACCATCATTTTGTTTATAAGCTATGCAATACTAATGATGGCTGAGTAAAGGAGGACAATGACATCACTAGATCTAGACACCATCATTTTGTTTATAAGCTATGCAATACTAATGATGGCTGAGTAAAGGAGGACAATGACATCACTAGATCTAGACACCATCATTTTGTTTATAAGCTATGCAATACTAATGATGGCTGAGTAAAGGAGGACAATGACATCACTAGATCTAGACACCATCATTTTGTTTATAAGCTATGCAATACTAATGATGGCTGAGTAAAGGAGGACAATGACATCACTAGATCTAGACACCATCATTTTGTTTATAAGCTATGCAATACTAATGATGGCTGAGTAAAGGAGGACAATGACATCACTAGATCTAGACACCATCATTTTGTTTATAAGCTATGCAATACTAATGATGGCTGAGTAAAGGAGGACAATGACATCACTAGATCTAGACACCATCATTTTGTTTATAAGCTATGCAATACTAATGATGGCTGAGTAAAGGAGGACAATGACATCACTAGATCTAGACACCATCATTTTGTTTATAAGCTATGCAATACTAATGATGGCTGAGTAAAGGAGGACAATGACATCACTAGATCTAGACACCATCATTTTGTTTATAAGCTATGCAATACTAATGATGGCTGAGTAAAGGAGGACAATGACATCACTAGATCTAGACACCATCATTTTGTTTATAAGCTATGCAATATTGAAGGGCTTTCTACAACTGTGGTACATGTTGGTGAAAAGTCACTGTCCACATAGGTACCCAAATCTTAAACAACTGAGTCAAGTCTTATGGTGTAATGTCAAGATGGTAGTTCCCTGGGGTAGATGAAGTCTAAGGATACAAGATTGCGTTTTCAGGCATTTAGTTTCATTTGATTTTTTTTACTGAGAAGGCCCATCTGGGTGGAAAACTTCTTTTCAATAAAGACCCAGAAGAAAACCTCCCACAAAAGAATACTAGATAGATAATCAAGTTTTACATTCTTTAACCAATGAGAGAAAATAACAGTTTCAAAATTACATGTGCAATTACAGGACTAACATCCACAACTAACATTTTAAATAATGACATGGGCTAGAAATAGGTGAAAATGCTGCACAGAGTTTACTATTATAAGTAATTAAAGAGTGTGTACAGACCGTCATGAGAGAAACAAAAATCAATGCTGACTGTGTAGAAGGAGTAAAAGTGGAGAAGTGCTGCAGGCAGAAAAATACAGCTCAGCTTAGACTGGAGCATGAGCACAGCAAGGGGTCAGTGAGGTATTGTTTTAGTAATACGTTAAAGGTTTTGACATTGTTAATCTGTTCTAGGAAAAGACAGATGAAGTTTCATAGCTTGGATAGTCGTCTTTGGCAAACATGACATCCCATGTAGCTATTCATCCACAACGCATCCCTGCAAATTAATTCAGTAGTTATGTGCCCGGGAACCTGTGTGGACAGCAAACTGTCCCTCCATCATCATGTATCACAGCATAATACTAAAGACCTAAAATCCAGGTCCAGTGGTGTGATCATTTCACTGTGCTCTGCACTTATTAGGCTGAAAACTGAATATGGTGTCCCTTTAGTATGTGCCTGTCCAAACACTTAATACATCATGAATAATAATTCTTCCCTACCAACAAAATAAAGAGCCTAAAACATATAAATTCTTACTACAGCACAGGCTACTAAAATGGGATCTCTGTCTGATATACAGAACCTTAATAGACCATATCCTCTGATCTGCTGCACATCTGCAAGTTCAATGGTGGAATAAACACCCAAGATCTTAATCTCTTCTTCAACATAAATAAACTATTTTGGAGGGTCGCACAGAATACCACTTCTTTGAAATTGTCTTCCTCTCTACATAAAACAAAAAAACTTTCCTTATTCTACTCAAGTGTAATCTGGATGAAAGGACAGAAAATTGCAGATTCACCCCTGGTTTGGCACCCTTGGCCCTTATGAATAGGGGAAATGTAGATGTTCTACCCAGCCCTGTTATATGTACTTAAATTAGAAGTGCTAAACACTTCATGAGAGTGTAAGGCTAGGCTTGTAAAGATTCTCATGGATCAATAGCCTAGTAAGGACCAATGAATCTCAGAGAAGTAACTGACAAACAGAAGTGACCAAAAGAATAAACCTTGTCGAAACCACTAGTGACAGGTCTTTTGAAGGAGGTAGAGCCACCTACGCTAATTTCCTAGATTGTGTTTGTCAGTCCCTTTGCTATCCAACAAATTATGTAGGGATTACTATTTAGCTGGGATGATGTATTAACAATACCTGAATGTGGGACAGTACTAAATGCCTTTGCAAGGTCTAAATATGTTGTATGTATTGATTTTCCCTCATCATGCCTCTCAACCTTTTAGTGCAAGAAATCTGGACAAAGCCAGACATCATGTTGGGACAAAGACCCAGAAATAGGGACACGTTTTAAATATTGTTCTTTTAAACTTAGAAAGTTGCCAGAAAAACAGGATTTGTGTTAGTAATGCATTTTGCGGAGGATATTAAGTTTGAAATTCAAATGCATGTCATTATTGACTTTAATCCTTAGATCATCTCAGTGATTTGTCAAATAAACACAATTTTTATGAGAAACATACCAAAAATATGAGTAAAAAATCTGGACATTCTGCAAAAATCTGTACAGTTGAGAGGTATGTCCCTCATCCATTGCTTCAGTAACCTTCTCAAAGAAATCAAGCAGGATCTGCCCTTGACAAAAGTGAACTGACGTGGGTCAAGGATTTGTAGGTTTCTTATGCACTCATTTATTAATTCCATAATGATCCTTTTCATAACCTTGTGGATTAAGCTGGTTAGGATTATGGGTCTATAATTTGAGGGGCAGTGTAGATGCAGGTATGTGATTTGGCAATATAGGGGGACAGGGGATTGAACTTAGAGTTAAATGCATGCACTTATAGACTGGGTATGTTCTCAGGGTCTAGGTATGTGATATCACTTACTATTTGCTCTCTGAAGTGCTGGGCATTACTTCTGTTTCAAATCTGACTCCTTCCCCCAACAAACTGCCTCTTCAACCAATTATTTCTACTGCTGCCCATTCTGAAGATTTTTTAACCAGATGCTGCTATGTCAATTACTTTTTTACATTTTACTATGTTTCTAGAATTTCCACTACATCAGTATTTACTGCTTCTATAAATAACTTCCAGGTTACTCATTTTAGCTAAGGTCTTTGCCTTGTTTCGTAACACCCTCAGTGTTTCTCCTCTTGCTAATTTGTCCTCATGCAGATCTTGTTTTTTATCCCCCTCTTCCTTTGCTTACTTGCCCAATCCTTTTCTTCCCTGCTTAATACTCCCCCACCTCCCTAAAGACATAGTCATCCCATTTTACCTGTCTGCCCCATGTCTGAACACTGTTGTCTTCTATGACTGGGATGGAATTTGTCTGTTTGGCAGAGATTTGCTTACTTTCATGTCTCCTTCCAGTCTGCATGTATTCCATGTGTCTATTTCCTACTTATTTAACCAGCTATTTCACTGATCTAGACATTTTCTTTCCTGGCTCTGCTTCTTGGGTGGCTCTGTAGCTTTGTGGGCTCATTTTAAACTACCCCCCCCATTATTTAATGAGCTGGAAGTGAATGATGATATCAAAAGAAAATACATGAGCTATGAAAACATTGCCACTAAGATGAATTCTAGCCATATATGAAATGGCAGCTAGTCATAGAAACTAGTGTTGTCATAGGTTCATAGGCTGGTACTAGGCTATGAGCTCTAAGGCCTATACAAGCCTAGCCATAACAATTCCCTGGCTATTTCATTCCAGAATATTTACTTCCCTGGTCCCCTGTCTAGCAGGGTGACTGACATGATCCCTGGGGTGAATTTCCTATCTCCCATCCAATTGTCAAGGTTCCTTTTGAAGAGGGCCAAAGAGGCACCCTGCTTGACATGTATAGGCAGTCTATTCCAGAGTATGGAGAGTCTCTGGGTCAGGAACCTTTACCTCCAGCATGTTTTGTTCATTGTGATGACAAGGTTTAGATCCCTGGAGCATTTGGCTCTGAGGGATTGGGATTTCTTTAAGTGTAGCATGTCCAACAGCCCTGGGTTTGACATGGTCTTGTATGTCAAGCAGATATCACCTCTGAGTAGACAATATGTGGCAGAGTATAGCTGGAGTCTTTTTAGATGGTCAGCATAGGACATCTGCTTTAGGCCTGTGATTACTTTAGTGAGGTACTTCTGCGGATTTCCCACTGTTGCAGATGTCTTGTGAGGTACATATCAAATGGGGTGTTGTACTCTATAATGGGTCTAATGAGGGATAAGTACAGTGGGATAATGACCTCCTTTTTTCTGGATGCAAAGCCCTTAGTGATTGTCATTGCATTATTCCTTTTTTCTGGAAACTGTGCTGGAGTTGATAAATATCATAACTAGTGGAATACTCCAAAATGTACTTAAATATACCTCACTCCATTATCTAAGCTGGAATGAGCATGCTGGGGGAGTTCTTTCATGATTAAAGGGTTTAGAGAACATTGCACATGCACATTGGCTGAGGTAAAACAAACAGGAGATATGATAATGACACACTGGGTTCTCAGTGGTGAAGAAGACATCATGAAGGATGGAACAGAGAGAAGGCAGCATAGAGGAAATCTTGAAGGCAGTAATCTGAAAGAGAACTGAGATACATTTTCATATGGGACAGGAAACTGAACCCAAGTAGTGATAACGCATATATCAGTGGCTGAGTTCAGGGATTTTTGAGACAGATGGAAGACTGTTTGCAGAAAACATAAGTGGGGAAGGCTGCACAAGGTTAATACAACAGCAGCATTCAGACAGATGGACCCCAGATCTGTACCAGTAACATCTTCAGATGTTCGCACCCCCTGTGATACAATGTGCTTACATTGTATCTGTCAGCACTGCTTCTTCTGCTCTTTTGTGTTTAACTTGTAACTTTCTGCTCTGCAAATATTCTCTAAGGATACAGTTAAGTATAGTTATATTATTCCATTTATTTGTTCTTAAGATTTACTTTTTATTGCCTGACCTGTATAGAAAAAAAAAAAATATATATATATATATATATATATATATATATATATATATATATATATATATATATATATATATATGTGTGTGTATGTTAAGTGGGTAAGTACACTGGTCTTCAAAACCTTTCCAGGCATGACCCAGGCCTTGAAAGTATCACAAAATGAGTAATACAAAAAAATGGAGCAAAGTAATATTTTTGTCTTATGCCTTCAGTACATGGCAACAATTTCGCATGCGCACGAACACACCTATATACCTAAAAAAACTGAACAAAATAAACATTACATTTCATCATAAATATTCGCCATTCCAGTCTCAAATACACCTAGATGTTTTCATATTTGGGAAGAGAGTAAGAAGTGGGAGGAATAGTCAGTATCAGGATATTACCACACGGAATTCTGTCTGAGAAAGAGGATATCTAGTGGTCGGGCGCAGTAATATGGTGACATCACAACAGGAAGGTTTGAGAGACAAGGGCGGTAGTAAAGTCAGAAGCAGTCAGAGGGGGGAGATAATGGGGTGAAAATACGACAGGAATGAGTGCAGGAATGTTAAAGCAGAGAACAGAGAAGTACAGGAGAGAGAGAAAAGAGGACAGACAGGCAGATGAACAGTCAGTAGCTTTTACTGATGTGTTTATATTGGGAAATGTGTAGCAGAGGACATCGAGTGATTTTTTATCCAGGTGTTTTAGGCATTGTTTCCAGAAGCTTTGAAAGCTCGGTTCAGTGTCTGAGGTATTTTCTTTTTCTTTTTTTTTTTTTTTACAGAATAGGATATGCTTCTGAAAAGAAGTATGTTTTTCCCTTGGAACAGTAATTAACTTAAAAGTGAGTATACTGTGAGGAGGAGGGGTAACCTGATAAGGACTAACAGCCAGATGGATTTTGAGATAATGAGGCAGTGATGTTTATTATGAGCCGTGGGGTGAACAAATTAGATGATTTTACGTTTGTTGTTTTGTGGTATTGTATCATTCACTGGGTCACTTATTAACAATTACTGCTAAACTCCTCTAAAACAAAAAAACTTCTTTTTGAAAGGAAGCTTAAATTTACTTCTATCATCAGGCCTCAAAATCCTCATTCATCTTAATAACACTATTAAAAATGTCACTTTATTCAAATACCTATGGATTTGGTTTGATGCCTTCCTAAATTTCCAACTTTATGTCAACTACATCATCATCATCATGATCATCTTCTTTCGGCTGTTCCCATTAGGGGTCGCCACAGCAGATCACCTGTTTCCATTTCTTCCTGTCCTCTGCATCTTGCTCTGTCACACCAACCACCTGCATGTCCTCTCTCACCACATCCATAAACCTTATCTTAGGCCTTCTTCTTTTCTTGTTACCTGGTAGCTTCATCCTTAGCATCTTTTTCCCAATATACTCAGCATCCCTCCTCAGCACATGTCCAAACCAATGTAATCGTGCCTCTCTGGCTTTGTCTCCAAACCTTCCAACCTGTGCTGACCCTCTAATATACTTATTCCTAATCATGTCCACCCTCGTCACACCCAGTGCAAATCTTAACATCTTTAATTCTGCCACATCCAGCTCAAACTTCTGCCTTTCTTGTCAGTGCCACTGTCTCCAACCCATACAACATAGCTGGCATCACTACCCTCTTGTAGACCTTCCCTTTCACTCTTACAGGTACTCGTCTGTCACAAATTACTCCTGACACTCTTCTCCACCCGCTCCATCCCACCTGTACGCTCTTCTTCACCTCTCTTCCACACTCACCGTTACTCTGAACTATTGACCCCAAGTATTTAAACTCATCCACCTTCGCCACCTCTACTCCTTGCATCCTCACCATTCCTCTATCCTACCTCTCATTCACACACATATATTCTGTCTTATTCCTGCTGACCTTCATTCATCTTCTCTCTAGAGCATATTTCCATCTCTCCAGGGTCTCCTCCACCTATTCTCTACTCTCACTACAGATCACAATGTCATCTGCAAACATTATAGTCCACGGGGACTCCTGTCTGATCTCGTCTGTCAACCTGTCCATCACCATTGCAAATAAGAAAAGGCTCAGAGCTGATCCTTGATGTAACACCACCTCCACCTTAAATGCATCCATCACTCCCACTGCAGACCTCACCGCTATCACACTACTCTCGTACATATCCTGTACCACTCTTACATACTTCTCTGACACTCCTGACTTCCTCATACAATACCACAGCTCTCTAGACACCCTGTCATATGCTTTCTCTAAGTCTACAAAAACACAATGCAACTCCTTCTGACATTCTCTGTACTTCTCCATCAACACTCTCAGAGCAAACATCGCATCTGTAGTGCTCTTTCCCGACATGAAATCATACTGCTGATCACTAATCATCACGTCTCTTCTTAACTTTGCTTCCACTACTCTTTCCCACAACTTCATGCTGTGACTGATCAATTTAATCCCACTGTAGTTACTACAGCTCTGCACATCACCCTTATTCTTAAAAATCGGGACCAAAACACTTTTTCTCCATTCCTCATGCATCTTCTCACTTTCCAAGATTTCATTAAACAATCTGGTTAAAAACTGCACTGCCATTTCACCTAAACACCTCTATGCTTCCACAGGTATGTCATCTGGGCCAACAGCCTTTCCATTCTTCATTCTCTTCATAGCTATCCTTATTTCCTCCTTGCTAATCCATTGTACTTCATGATTCACTATCCCTACATCATCCAACCTTCTCTCCCTCTCATTCTCTTCATTCATCAGCCCCTAAAAGTACTCTTTCCAACTGCTCAATACACTCTCCTCAGTTGTGAGTATGTTTCCCTCATTATCCTTTATCACCCTTACCTGCTGCACATCTTTCCTAGCTCAGTCCCTCTGTCTAGCCAATCGGTACAGGTCCTTTTCTCCCTCCTTAGTGTCCAGCCTTTCATACAACTCTTCATACGCCTTATCCTTGGCCTTCACCACCTCTCTCTTTGCCATGCACCTCATCTCCTTATACTCTTGTCTACTTTCTTCATCTCTCTGACAATCCCACTTCTTTGCCAACCTCTTTCTCTGTATACTCTCCTGTACTTCCTCATTTCACCACCATGTCTCCTTGTCATCCTTCCTCTGTCCAGATGTGATACCAAGCAACTTTCTAGCTGTCTCCCTTACTAGCTCTGCTGTAGTTACCCAGCTATTTGGTAACTCTTCACTGCCACCCAGTGCCTGTCTTAACTCATCCCTGAACTCCAACTCACAATTACCCTTTTTCAATTTCCACCATTTGATCCTTGGTGCTGTCCTCACACTCCTCCTCCTCTTAATCACCAACGTCATCCTACAAACCACCATCCTATGCTGCCTAACTACACTTTCTCCGGTCACCACATTACAGTCTCCAATTTCCTTCAAACTGGCCCTCCTACATAAGATATAATCCACCTGTGTGCATCTTCCTCCACTCTTGTATGTCACCCTATGCTCCTCCCTCTTGTTAAAATACATATTCACCACAGCCATGTCCATCCTTTAAACAAAATCCACTACCATCTGACCTTCTACATTCCTTTGTTTAACACCATACCTACCCATCACTTCCTCATCCCCCCTGTTCCCTTCACCAACATGCCCATTGAAATCCAATCACCACTCTCTCGCCTTTGGGTACAGTCATCACCACTTCATCCAATTCACTCCAAAATTTTTCTTTCTCATCCATTGCACACCCAACTTGTGGAGCATATGCACTAACAACATTCATCATTACACCATCAATTTCTAGCTTCATAAACATTACTCTATCCGACACTCTTTTCACCTCCAAAACACTATTAGCATGCTGTTCCTTCAGAATAACTCCTATGCCATTTCTCCTTCCATCCACACCATGATAAAACAATTTGAACCCACCTCCAATACACCTAGCCTTACTCCCCTTCAAGCTGGTCTCTTGCACACACAATATACCAACCTTCCTTCTGTCCAACATATCAGCTAGCTCTCTCCCTATACCAGTCATACTGCCAACATTCAATGTTCCGACCCTCACTACCACAGTCCTAGCCTTTCTCCTCTCTTCCTGTCTTCGGCCATGTCTTCCACCCCTTCTCCTTCTTCGGCCAACAGTAGCCCAATTTCCACCAGCATCCTGTTGGCTAACAGTACAGGTGGCAGTCGTTGTTAACCCGGGCCTCGACTGATCTAGTATTAAAGTATTTATTGGTGTCTGCATGAAATGATTTGGTGAAGTTTTATGCCGGATGCCCTTCCTGACGCAACCCTCCCCATTTATCCGTGCTTGGGACTGGCACAAAGAAATGCACTGGCTTGTGCATCCCCAGTGGCTGGGTTAACTCTATGTCAACTACACACATGAAAAATAAACTCTCGCCTGTTCAGGGCTAATAGGAATCTGCCTTTTCTATTCAGATCCTGTAAAAATGTCATAGGTGAAATTATCTTACTGGTTCAACTAGAACACTGTCTTCTACTAACTGTTCAGCTTCAAAAAGAAATGCATCCACCATTCAGTCCTGCTCAAATGCCATTTGCAGATTCATCATTCTCTTTCCAAGAAATGAACACAACAGCAAAACTATCGAAAAGCTAAATGGCTGCCTGTAAAACAACACAATGACTTTCTACATGCCTCTCAACTATTTAAACTTATCAAGAATTATACCTTCCCTGCACTAGCATGCAAACAGTTTAGAGAGGTACCAACATACATCCACAGAACTCTTAACCATTTATGTGCTCTTCTCCAAACCCCCAAACTAGGCTTCACTGCACAGAACAAACTTTAGTTCTTGGTCCCAAACTGTACAAACCATTCCCTTCTTTTCTTTAAGATCATTAATCTTACTCCTATTTTCCAATAATAAATAAAAACACATTTCAAGACTCTAGGAAAATGCAACTGATATCATTCTGGTCATATAACGTAACCTGTTCATTCCCTTCTTCCATCTACATACCTTGTTCTGACTCTATTTCTGTTGTGATTCTTTCAACATGCCAACTCTGATTTCAACTCTGTATGTTATGCATGTAAATATTGTATTTTTTAACTCACTCTGTATATACTGCCATTTATATATCGTCTTCATTACCTCAAACCAACTGTGATATTCACTTTGTATATAGTTTATGTATATATTGCATTTTGTCATTCACTCTGATTATAATGCCATGTAACTATTGTGTATTGTGTGACTATTGTGTAACTATTGTGTAACTATTGCATTTTACCTGGACTGAGACTGAAATGTGTCCAATGGGATCAGTGCTCTATCCTGGTTAACAAATTCAGAATAAAAATAAAATAAATAAAGCATCCATATCACAATTTGAATGAGTAACTGTGAAGGGAATGTCATATTTCAGTCATGGTACAGTGCATTTAAGATGATAGCTCAACTGGCATCTAATGCAAGAAGGTCACATTTTATATTCTACTCTGAGCTGAGTGAGGACTTTGTTAAGCTGGCCTTTGATGTGAGGTAGAAAACAGAATGTTGGGTTGTGTTATACCAATTAGTTTTCTGATGTGACTATGGCAAAGGAAGACCCTGAAGGTTAGTTATGTACAGTGGAGGAAAGATACCCAGTCTTTTATGTGTGCCAAATAGCATGGTGGCGTTTTTTTATATTTAATGTTAACTTGTCAGCAGGTAACCAGCTCCAAAGACTTCCAAGGTCTTTTTGTATACTGTTGTGAAGCTCAGAATTAGTCAGCTGCCCTAATAATGACAGCATATAACAGGCATTTTAATTATTAATAGATTTCAGAGCAGGTCATGAATAATGAGGAAGAAGAGGAGACGTGTAAGTACTGACCCTTGCAGGATGCCATAACTGGTGGTTCCCGATAGTTTATGTGTTTAGCTAGTACCAAGGGAAAATTGTCGGTTATGGAGGAGGCTGGAGAACCTGAAGCAGATTTCATCTGAAAACTGATGTTTAAACTTTTCTGGGTGTCATGGTTAAAATGTTTGAAGGTGCTTTTAAGATCCACAAATATGGCACCTGAAAACTTGCCATTTTCCATACTGGCATAGATCTGGTTAGTGAGTAATAAGGCAGCTGCTGTAATGTTGTATTTAGGTCTGACTCAATGTTGCATTTAATAAGGCAGTGAAATGTCAGGTTGTAAATAAGGGTCTCAGCAGTTTGGTTTTGGGGTCAGTGTATGCTGTTGGCTGGTAGTCATCAGAGGTTCTAGAGTGGGGTGTTTTGGTCAGAGAAATTATTGAAGGGTGATTAAATCACATACTAGCATTGCTATGAGGATGAGGATGTGTGCTAGTGGGGACTGAAGCAATTTGCATCCAATTTTTGAAATATTAGGACAAATGGTACAGATCGTACAGTGATTGTAGTGTGGAATTTTAAATAAGTCTTCATCTGTTTGCTGTACATTGCATGGAAATAGAAAGTTAATGTCAAAGCCAAATGTTGCTGACACAATATCGGAAAAAGACAAAACTTAGTATTATAAATACCCTACCTTCACAAGGCCCCCATTCCAAGAGATTGCTTTATCATTCACCATGAAGTTCATGTCAGCAGGCATTCTGGGGTCATATTTACCAACAATCGGAAATGTAACTTTCAGTTTTGAATTAACCTGAAAGTTTCTGATCTCGTAAGCATACTTCACATATCCTTCATCAGTGAAATATATTTCCTCATTTACTGGAGTTTCAACGTGTATATTTTTCAGGTAGTGAAACAGCTGCAGACAAAAATAAACTTAAGTATTCAGTTTTATCTGTTATCATATTTGTATGCTGCATAACTGGTCCTACTATTTCCTTTACAACACAGATTCATTCTACAATTCAGCAAACCTATCATTTCAAAAAATGGAGAAGCAGATCACTCCAGTTTCAGAGATGGATATATTATCTAATTGGAGCACAGGGTCCAGCCTTGTAGTACTGAAGGTTGTTGGAAGACATCCATACCCACCCCCAAAAATGCTGATTAGTGCCACAAAGTGAAGCTTCTGCTATACACTGAGATCAGTGAAGCTTAGTTCAGCAATTTTGTATTCAGCATTTTCTGCTATATCCCCTGTAAGTAACAAAAAGGTGTAAGCGACATTACTTAAACACTGCAAATGTAACTTTGTAAATACTGTAATGGATTATGTGTACTAATTTGTATCAACTGTTTGCGCTTACTCAAGCAATGCATTTATTCATTGTCAGTACTGAACTGTATTCTGTGTATTTCTCCTGTATTACATAACTCATTGTCACTATAGTACTGTACTGTGCTTTGTGTATAAGCTCATTGCAGCTGGGTGACGTCTCCAGATGTTTCGACAGTTACATCCTACTGACGTTTCTAGGCATCAAATACTACCTGTTCATATTTGCATTAATAATTCCAAATCCATGTACATACAAAGTAAAACATCTTAAAGCTTACACAATGGCAAACTTAACTGTATTGATAGCTGACCTCTGTCTACTGCAGGTAAAGAAATTAATTGTTAATATAATATTTATTTATTTTGTCATAAATTTCATTATTTTCTAAATATTTTGGAAAAAATTAGCATATGGACAGAACTGCCTAGCCTTATAGGTAAGCTCATGGCTGGGAGAACAAAATGCTGCTAATAGTATGTGAGTAACTTGAACAGTTGCTGAGATATTCTAAGTTGTTTACAAAATATTATGAACTTAATAATTACAAGTACATGGAAACTTCTAATCTGCATTCTGGTACTGATGGCAGATTCACTGAGACCCCTAATAAGGTACAGTCCTCCACTGGACCAGTACTATGTCCGCTGTTACATCTGATGTCAATGATGTTCTTTCCAGTGTTAATATTGATACTGTTTCTGATGTCACTTTGGTTGCTAATAATATTGGTGGAGCAATGAATGATACTTCATCACAAACATTATCCTTGGGGAGCGATGTGAAAAGAAAGGTCTCCCTGAATTTAAGTAATAAAATCAATAAGAATGTGATGCCTAATGATAAACCTTTTAATTTCCCTTTACCCACTGGCCATGAACAGCATCATAACAGGGGCCACTCCCCGAGCAGGGGAAGAACAAAAAGAAAGCTACACCAGAACACCATACCAACCACCCCCTCAAGAACATGTGGAGACAGGTAGAGACTTAGTTATATAGAACTTGTCCAAAAGGCTTCTAGCCCCTGATGAGCAGAGTGTTTTAAGGAAAGGCTTTTCATTCATTCCTAAACAGCGTGCTGATGTTACAGATACTATTTTGGACATTAAACTGTTTGCTAGAAATGTTTCATTAAAGATGCAGTTTGCTAGTGAGGGAATGAGTAGAGTTCTAATTGTGTTGACTTTAAGAGACCCAGTCTATGTGTGCCAGTCAATCACCCTATTTTGGAAGCCCTTGGTAAATTAGTTGAACAGAATATATATATATATATATATATATATATATATATATATATATATATAAGATCTTTGATGGTCACTCACATAGATGTAAGGGTAACCACTTTAACAACCTTACACATGCTCATCATAACATAGCAATCAGACCAGCAGATAAAGGTGGCTCTATAGTCATCATGGACATGTCTCTCTCTATTTTGATGCTATGAGAAACATGTTGAATGATCCCTTACAATGCATAGTAATTGATAAAGAGGATATCAATAGGTTGAAAATAAGCATTTGTATGAATATGGATAATTGACTGTTCAATAAGTTGATTAATTTTGATCTCTATATTTTTTGGTTGATGAGCCCCTGATCCCTTTTATTCAGGGACTTCCAAAAATACATAAGGATAGATATAGACCACCTTTGAGACCGATTGTGACAGGCCAAAACTGGAGTACAGACCCCTCTCTATTTTTGTTGAGATGCATTTACGACCTGTCTTAGATAGAAATGAAAGGGTGTTAATGTGCTCTAAACAACCTTTGGACAATCACTTTGATTTCATCAAGACACAAACATTAGATTTGAAGTACCATTTGGTAACTATGGATGTTCAATCACTGTTTATGATGATTCCTAATCATCTTGGTATAACCTATATTAAAAATTATCTATTTAAGCATGGCACCTATGATCAGACTTCTATTTGATCTGATACGTTTCTGTATGAAAATTGTACTTGAAAACAATATATTTGTGTTTGATGGGGTATATTGCATGCAGAAAGATGGCACAGCTATGAGCACTTCCAGTGTCAATAGCTGCACCAATATGGTAATGGCTGCTTGGCAGGAGGACTATATGTTACCCTCACATTGGTTTCAACAACACATCCCTTTTTACTGTCGATTTGTGGATGATTTGATTTTCATTTGGACAGGTGAAGCTGATGGATTAATTAGGTTTTGTGAGAGTTTGAACTCTTCTACTACATTTTTGAAGTTCTCCTTGTGCCATTCCCAAACACAGCTAGAGTTTCTGGATGTCTCACTATGCAGGCAGGCTAATGGCACCTTAAACACTGGGATCTTCAGGAAATCTTGCCATAAAAATTCCTTATTGCATAGACGTAGCATGCACCCCCCTTATGTATTTAGAAATATGGTAAAAGGACAAGGCATGAGGGTTTCGAGATTGACTGCCTCAGAGGATGGCTTCATCTCTGAGTTATCTGGTCTTAAAGCTAGAGTGCTCATCAGGGGATATGAGGTAAATGAGGTGGATAAAATCCTTCATACCATCCCTCTCTTGAGGAATGATGTGGCTAAACCCTATTATTCAGATCAGGTTATTTTAGACAATGTGAATAAAGTCAATTCTAATGCTTGTAACAGAACTTTTGTCCCAATGTTTTATGCTACTGATTCTAAAAGTACAGTAGAGGTCATTAACAAGCATTGGGGCATTTTGGCTACTGGTCCTAAAATAAAGAGAATTGTTGGTGATGCACCCAACTTTATTTATAAGAACAAGAGAAGTTTGAGAAGGCTCCTGTGTTACCCAGATAACCATACTGTGCCTGTAGAAAAAGGGGAGACAACGCAATCATGGTGCAGTTGCAATTACCGTTGGTACATAAATAGTAATGGATAGGTTGAACATCCGGACATGGGACATAGGTTCCACTTTAAGGTTAATGCCAAGTGCTGAACATCACATGTGGTTTATTTAGGTCACTGTCCAGTTTGCCGTGCATTCTATGTTGGCAAAGCCGATAGGGCCTGAAGGATAGGATTAGGGAACACCTCTATAATATACATTGTGGCTCTGCTAATAATGCCCTTTCTAAGCATGTTAAGAATACCACCTCGGGTCATACTTTCCATTTGTTGGTTGATAGAATGCAACTTAGTGTGCATGAGGGTGACGTGAGGAATGTCACTGAAACCAAAGAGGTGAATTGGATTATTAGATTAAGAACTGGCCAGGATAGTGGACTAGATGATAAAGTACCCTTGAGACCAATTTTTAAGGTATGAAGCCTTAAGAATTAGATAATTTTTAAATATTTTTATATGTAATTTGTATATATTTATATATATTTAACTTTGTTCCATATTTATTGTTTTATATTTTTACTTTATACATAAATGTTTACATGTGTTTATTTTTGTTTTGCTCTTCACTTTCTTTAGTTTACATTTTGTTAGAGCTTTTGCTTTTATTCTTGGATAGTGCTTCTAGTAGGGTTGTGCTATCTTTTGATTGGTTGGAGATTAATTGATGCTTTTATAAATTTAATTTATCTCTCCTGTTTTGTTATTGCTCTGATGAAGCTGTGGTGAAAGCACTTACCATTTATTAAAGGAATTTTATGAGCTCCTGGACCGTGTGTCATTCTGCTGGCTTTTTTATTTTGTGCATTGTATATTTTGGCAGTGGTTTACTCATCCCAGCAACTGTATTTTGTTCTTAATAACTAGAACATTTACCATGACTTATAAAATCCAGTTAAAGACCTAGAATCTAAAGAATACTACCACTATAGAAATAGTCTGTGCTGAAGAGTTTGCCATTTTATACTTATTTAGTAAATGCTATGGTTCCAGATAAATGAACATTTGTTGAAATGTGCAAATATAATTTGTTTCTATCAAAAAGCTTATGTTCTGCCAGTTGGGAGTTACAATATAAACTTCCAAAGCTCCATTTGGGGGAATGAGCTAAATCCTGTATTTTATTATTTATTGTCATTATTAGGAGTAAACTGGTTAAGATTTTATGTCAATGCCACAAGGCATTCTATAACTATGTCAAGAATCTAAATGTCAATGCTCAGATCTGCTCTGAGCTAAAACAGAATGGCATTAAATATACTGATCCCAAGGATATTGCCAATATCCTGGCAGATCGATTCAGTGCCAACTTCACCCCCCTCTCACCCCCTAAATGGCCCATCTCAATACTGGAAGATTGCCAAATTCTGGTAATAACGGCCACACAGGTAAAAAACACACTCTCCAAAGCTAAGAATACAGCATCCATGGGACCAGATGACATCCCAGGCTGTGTACTACATGAACTACAAAATGAACTGGCACCTCACCTAAGTGTCATGTTTAATCATAGCCTCACCTCAGGCTTCATGCCAACTGAGTGGCGCACAACTACAGTTATCCCACTGCACAAGGGGGGGGGGGGATCTACCTTGGATCCCGGGAACTACCGCCCCATCAGTCTGACGAGCCTGATCTGCAAGGCCATGGAACATATTTTTATGGAACTTATAAACAAAGACATTGGCAATGTTAAAACACTGGACCCCACCCAGTTTGGGTTCATGAAGGGCTGATCTTGTCTCCAGAATCTGATTGACTTCTTCGAATCAGTCTCCAGAGCCATGGATGAGGGTAAGGCAGTCCACACAGCCTATCTGGACCTTGCCAAGGTCTTTGACACCATCCCCCACTCTGGAATCATAGATAAACTTACTAAGCTGGGCATCAATCCCTACATCACTCAGTGGGTTACCAACCAGATGACTGCAAACTGGGAGCCATTATTGAATCCCCAAATGATGTGGATGCTCTACAAAAGAGCCTTACAGAAACAGATGCTTGGTGCCAGAGCCATGGGCTCAAGCTCAATGCCAAGAAATGTATAGTTATCCCCTTTGGGAAAAAAACATGTACCCGTGAATTACCACATAGGTGGCAGTACACTAAACACCGAAAGTGTGATAAGAGACTTAGGGACACAGGTGGACAGTGGTCTCACCTTCAATAACCACATCGCCACAACAGTCAGGAAATCCTTCCATGTGGCGCACCTCATCACTAAGGGCTTTTCATCCAGAAAAAAGGAGGTCATTGTCCCACTGTACTCATCCTTCATTAGACCCATTATAGAATACAATGCCCCATTTGGTATGTACCTGTCAAGACATCTGCAACAACTGGAATGGCTGCAGAAATACTTCACTAAAAGAATCACAAGCCTAAAGCAGATGCCCTATGCTTACCACCTTAAAAAACTCCAGCTATACTCTGTCGCATATTGTCTACTCCAAGGCGATCTCTGCTTAACATACACAGCCATGTCAAACCCAGAGCTGTTGGACATGCTACACTTAAAGAAATCCCAATACCTCAGAGCCACATGCTCCAGAGATCTAAACCTTGTCATCACAATAAACAATACATGCTGGGGGGGATAAGGTTCCTGACCCAGAGACTCCCCAGACTCTGGAACAGACTGCCCATTCATGTCAAGCAGAGCACTTCTTTGGCCCTCTTCAAAAGGAATCTTGATGATTGAATGGGAGAAAGGAAATTCACTCCAGGGATCACATCAGTCACCCTGCTAGACAGGGGTCCAGGGAAGTAAATAGTGTGGGAAGAAATAGCCAAGGAATTGTTATGGCTAGGCTTGTATAGGCCCTAGGGCTGATAGCCTAGTACCAACCTATAAACCTATGAACCTATGAGTGTCTTAAAACATATTTTTATATGTAATTTCTATACTGGCATACTAAAATTGCTGCACTGTACCATGTTAGCGGTCTTCATAATTTTTTTTTGAAAAGCAAGCGCTTTCACATTCAAAAAATGCTTTTTCCAAGTGATTTAGAAACAGCAATCAAAGTATCTTCCATTTAAATAAATTCCCTCAAAATGTCATAAATAGCATTAACCAATTACTTCATTCATAAATAATTAAAGACTAAGTTAATGTCTTAGGTTTCATCTTACTAAAAATAGGTCTCACATTACAGCATACATTAAAACCATATTCCATTCTAGCATTTAGCTGCATAATCCAATTAAACTCATTAATTACAATACACATCCTGATATCACCGTTCCTTAAATTATCCCTTGTAACTTGCAGCATCATAAATCTAAAGCAATTTGAGTCATCACTTTCAGTAATATGTTTTGCTAGAGCAGTGTGATTATTGCATTTCTTTATATCATATAAATGCTGATAAATCCTATCTATAAAACATCTGTTTTGCCTGCATAAAATGTAGAACTCATTGTGCAACTCACTTTATGTAGACTAAGTGCTCAGTATTAAGTCAGCATAATCAAATATTTTACATTTCTCATGTGTTACTGGATGCACATAAAAATCTTGCTTTAAACGATTCTTACAATAATTGCACTGATTGCAAAGAACTGTACTAGTTTTATTACTACATATCTCAATGCCATGCATATTATAACATAATGTCCTGTTAAGATTCATCTGATTCTTAAATATAAATTGGATGCTCTCCAAGTTTACATTTTATCTCAGGATTAACTGTTAGAATTTGCTAATTATTCACTATATTACAAAATATTGCATTGGTTGGTTGAACTGAAGGGAAGGCCTGACAGGACCTGAACTTGTGACTTGCTCAAATAGCCAGTATAATGGAGGGGATGTATGAAACAAATGCATATGGCAGAGAAATCCATAATAAACTTTTTAGCTACACAGAAAAGCAAATGGTCTTTAATTGTTTGTTGAATGTTTGTTTGGCTCTATACAATAAACATGATATTTTATATACATTCCAGTGTCTTTTCAGAGTTCCACTGTTGGATATTTTGCTCCTTGCATAATCTGTTTGAACTATTCCCCTGTGGAGTCATTATAAACATGTTTCGCTGCTGTTCCTGATGTTCTTACTGACAATGCTTTTGTTCTCTGCTGTTCCCTAGTATACTCAAAAGATGAACCCACCTCCTTAGAAAACAAAAATGGAAAAAAATTAAGGGTAATGCTGCTCAACGCCAGAAGTCTAAATCTCAACATGCAGGCACTCGAGGCACTCCTCACTATGGAGAACATCGATGTCTGTGCAGTAACTGAAACCTGGTTCAAGGCTCCTGAGATCACCCCAGCACTACCAGGCTATACCTCATATCATGCTTTTCAGCCCCAAAACCCAGGCTGAACCACAAAGGGAGGGGGAGTGTCCATATTCATCAAGGACACCCACACCTCCAGGTTAGTAGCAACACATGAAGCATCAGAGACCATACAGGTGCAACTAACCATAGGCAAAACTGCTATACAACTGTTAGCATGTTACAGACCACCCTCCCAATCTCAGGAACCCCACTCAGCCTTCCTGAAGACATTGGAGGATATGAATGTATCACAAAATACCATCATATTGGGAGACTTCAACTACCCAAACATAGATTGGGTACATTATTCTAGCCCTAACACCCTAGCCCAAAGGTTCCTGGAATTCATAAATTCAAATGCACTGGAACAACTAGTCACCTCTCCCACTAGGGGAGATAATATACTAGACCTGATCATCACAAACATGGGGACAAAATGCTCCACACCGGAACTATACCCCTCACTAGTGAGATCTGACCACAAACAAATCACCCTGGATATAAATATCCCACCTCCACCCCCAGCACAAAATACCACAGTGAAAAACTTCTCAAAAGCCGTCTTCACTCTTCTTAAGACTGAGATGGTATCCTTTAAGCCCACTGGGCCAGTGGAAACCACATCCCACAATGCTGAATCCTTCACAAATGCTTTCTATGGACATCTCCAAGAATGCATGGATCATGCAATCCCAAATAAATCCAAGACCCTCTCCACCAAAGGCAAGCGTCCTGTATGGTGGACCTCAGCCATTAACAAATTGTATAACAAAAGAAGGAAGCTACTGCATGACAGAGCAAAATCCCATAAAGGGAAGACATCTCTGATCAACACTAGCAGAAAACTACGTTCTCTCATAAAAACATCCAAGGCCAACTTTGAGAGAAAAATCGCTAAGGACACTAAAGATAACCACAAAGCCTTCTTCAGCTATGTTAGAAACCTGGGCGGAAACCCTCAGATATGCTCAGAGTTAGTTCACAATGACAAAAAATACACTGAACCCACAGATATTGCCAACATTCTGGCTGACAGGTTCAGTGCAAATTTCTCCCCTCCCTCACCCCAAAAGAAGAAATACTTATCCCAGCTGAATGTAATCTCCCTGTCATCTCAGATGTCTAGGTGAGAGCCACCCTCAGCAAAGCTAAAAACACAGCATCAATGGGACCTGACGGTATCCCGGGTTGCGTACTACGTGAACTCCAAGAGGAGCTAAACCCGCACATAAAAATGCTATTTAACCTTAGCCTTACTACAGGATATGTACCTGAACACTGGTGTACAGCAACAGTGGTCCCACTCCACAAAGGGGGTACCGCTACAGATCCTGGGAACTACCGCCCCATAAGCTTAACCAGCCTGGTCTGCAAAGCTATGGAAAGAATCATTATGGAACTCATAAACAGAGACATTGGGGACCTATAGACACTTGATCCCACCCAGTTCGGCTTTGTAAAGGGCAGATCCTGCCTTTTGAACCTGGTTGACTTTTTTGAAACAGTCACTAGAGCCATTGATGAGGGCAAAGCAGTCCATACAGCCTACCTGGACTTGGCTAAGGCCTTCGACACAATACCCCACTCAGGCATCATAGATAAGCTCAACAGCTTAAATGTAAACCCTTATGTTACTAGATGGGTTGCAAACTGGCTAAAGGACAGAACCCATAAAGTCAAAAAAGCCATGTCAGACTCAAAGCCAGTCACAAGTGGTGTCCCATAGGGATCTGTCCTGGGACCCCTCTTGTTCGGCATTTATTTCTCAGATGTTAAAGCAAACATGGGAGGGTTGTGGCTGACAAAGTTCGCAGATGACTGCAAACTAGGCGCCATAGTCGATACACCAGCTGACACATACATCCTACAGAAAGGCCTCACAGAAATGGACAACTGGTGCCGGAGTCATGGCCTTAAACTAAATGCCAAAAAATGTATACTCATCCCCTTTGGGAAAAACAAAGTACCCACAAATTATCACATAGACAGTAACCCACTGAGTATGGAAAAAGTAATCAGAGACCTAGGGACCCAAGTCGACAGCGACCTCTCATTTGACACCCACGTTGCCAAAGTGGTTAGAAAGACATTCTACCTTGCACACCTTATCATGAAGGGATTCACATCCAGATCCAAGGATGTCATTGTATCCCTATACTCCTCCCTCATCAGACCCATGATTGAGTACAATGCCCCATTTGGTATGTACCTCACCCGGCACTTGCAGCAGCTGCAGAGACCACAAAAGTACCTCACCAAGAGAATCAAGGGTCTCCAACGGTTTACTATTAAAGGGTCGAATGGCACTCCTTCGAATGTCGTATAGTCGACACTGGAAGGTCGTAAATGTCGAATGTCGAAGTCGGAAAATCAATCTAGGAACGGTGTTAACATGGGTTGAGGTAGGTGTTCGTATTATTCTTAACTACAAACATCTCCCCTACCTCGACCCATGTTGAAACCCATTCCTAGATTGTTTTTCCGAGTTAGTGATTAGCAGTTTCGGCCTTCCGTTGTCGACTATACGACGTTTGAAGGAGTGCCGTTCGACCTTTTAATAGTAAACCGTCTCCAACATATGTCTTATTCTGCCAGACTAAAGAAACTACAGCTCTATTCAGTAGCATACCGCCTGCTCAGAGGTGATCTGTGCCTGACGTACAAGGCCATGTCCAATCAGGAACTGATGGACATGCTCCACCTCAAAAATCCAAATCCATCAGAACTACGAGAGCTAAAGACTTAAACCTTGGCACAAGTATGAATAGGACATGCTGGAGGGATAGATTCATAACCCAGAGGCTTCCCATGCTCTGGAACAGAATCCCAGTTCATGTTAGACAGAGCCCCTCACTGACTCTCTTCAAGAGAAATCTTGATGAGTGGATGGGAGATCGTAAGTTTACCCCAGGGGTCACATCTGTGTCACTGCTAGACAGGGGTACAGTAAACTAATTCTATTATATAAGGGGACTTCACTGTGTCACTACTAGACAGAAGCACAGTATTCTAAATCTATTCTGTACATTTTTGTACCATTTCATGGGGTGGCGAAAGCCACATCACTATGGCTAGGCTTACAAATGCCCCAGGGCAGATAGCCTAATACTAAACTATGAAACTATGAAACTTTATTTTACCTATAATCGTGAAAGAATTGCTAAAAATCCTAGTGGAATAAGAGTTGTAAATTGGCCAAAAATTAGTACAGTTGCAAAAGAAACTGGCAGGACTGACTAACATGATAGCTACCCCCAGATGTGGGTCTAGCATAAACAGGATAAGCAATGGTGATGGCCTGGAGGCATATTTGGTGCTATATATCAACCAAGCAGTCTGCAGAAAATCAGAATGTGTGAAAATCCTGTCATCCCAGGTGACAAGAGAGACAGAAAAGCATATATGGCTATGAAGAGAATCATTAAACAGACCAAACTGGGGGGGGGGGTACCAATGGCATTCTACAAATGGGCTTTTAATACTAGCAAACTAGAAAGAGCTCAGATGCATGGCTTGAAACACATAAAACTGTGGTGAGAGTCTAAACACAACAATAAAATAAAAACGTTACACAACTCTAGTAGTAGACAGATTTAAAAGAACACTGCCTCATTCTATGAGGAAGTGGGTGCAGCAAATGGTCCCAAGAACTTGGACAAATTAGTAATTTTAGGGACATGTGCCATCTTCTGTGAAACTGTGAAACAAAAAGTAGCAAGTAATTAACATTTCAAATATGGGAAGATGGGTCATATAGGTAATTGCCGTTTCACCGCTATGGAAGAGAATGCTAATAGCTGAAATGTGAACACTGATGTGCATGCTACAAAGAAGTTGGGGTACCATTGCAGCTAGAATGAATGAGATATTATGTTATTTGTTATAAGCAAGCTAGTGAAGTGTACTGTATTGTAATTCTAGAAGGAAGAGATGTTCACAATCTGCTAGACTTCAAAAACATTATTGCCCTTGCCAAAGGTCTCCTGGTATGTAAGGATAGGACCAGTGACAAACAAAAAGTGGAGGTAAAAAAAAAAAAATTAATCCGAACTTCGGTAAGAAAACTCCACTTTAATCACAAACAATGCAAAACAACTTAGTGCTTTCGCCAACAATTATATCACGGCTTCTTCAGAGTTGTTTGCTAAATTTAAAAGTCCACATTTAAATATAACTGCCACCCTAAACTGCAACCAATCAGCATCTAACAGGTAGTAAAAACTTTGTTAAAGTGATAAACACATTTATGAACAATATATACAATGTACATTCAACTAAATAAATTAATACGAAGGTGGATGCCAACTGCATGACCTCTCATGCAGTATACTTAACTGTTTGCCAACTCTGCTCATCCTTCTATGTGGGCAAGACTAATCGCCCACTTAGAGATAGGATGAGAGAACATGTTATCATATCAAGAAGGGCACACTACACAATGCTCTAGCCAAGCATGTAGCTTCATATGGTGTTGGACATGAATTTTTGTTTAGAGTTTTGGAGGTTGTAACCCCAAATAGGAGGAGGGCGATATTAGGACCTACACTGAGGGTAAAGAAAGTGATTGGATAGTTTTATTAAGAGCTGATAGAGGATCAGGTCTTAATGAAAGGGCCTCAATTAAACCCAGGTTGAGGCAGCGTAGGCATGTTAGATGAATTTTATATATATATATATATATTTTTTTTTTCATATATATTTTTTATATCCCTTCATATATATTTATTATATTTTATACTGATGTTCTGTATGTTTTTATATGTATGTTTTTTATGCACGTGTACATATAGATATGTCTTTTATATGCTATTGTTTTATGAGCATTTCGCAATGCCTTTTGATGTTCTATTTCACCACATACTATACCCTTAAGCAGAGAAACTAATTAATGCATATTTATTTGATAGGTTGATTGGTTTAATGGTTTTCTATATATAGTGTTGTGTCTTAGATAATTTATCATAAGATCTGATGAAGCTACTATAGCGAAAGCGCTCATCTGTTTGAAACTTGTTTAGAAATAAATTCTGCGGCTTCGTATTTGGGACTTACTTATTTGCATCTTACTTTCACTCCAGTTCCATTTTATTTATTCATTTATTTGTTTGCTTTGTTTTGTGGAACAGGAGCGTTAACCAGTCAAGCAGCAGTTATTCGTTTTACTTAAATAAAATAATGCAATGCATAAAAACATACAGAATAATAATTCAGAAAGACAACAATCACAGTATTAAAACTGGATTTTAAAATTTAAATATTAGCTCTTTGCCTTAAAAAAAAGGCATCAGAGCTATATTATCATTTAAGCCAGGCAAACAAATTGCATTGAGTGTTAGCTGCCACCTACATTCTTTAATTTCAACATTCAGTTTGTCATCACTCCCCCTTTCATTAGGAAACACCCGATCTACTACAAAAAAGATGAACTTCTTAAAATCAGTGCAAACAGTACTATGTAAGAGCAATGCATTGCTCCTGTTCTTATTCTTAATGACACGCAGGTGTTCTGCAATCCAGTCATGGAGTCTATGCTTGGTCTTACCCACGTAGAATCCTTCACAACTTGTACAGGTTGCAATATATCCTAAATTGGTCGTATTGCAACAGCACCTTCCTGGGCATGGAAGGGCATAATCACAACTTTCTATGGACACATAAGGTCCATCATTTATGTATTTACAATATCTACATGCTCCACATTTGTACATCAAAGAACAATGTTGATTAATTTTGGGGCCCGCTAAGATCTTTTTGATGTTCTTTCCTCTACTAAATACAATACTTGACTTACACCCAATTTTTCTTTTGTTTGTTGTTCAAAACATAGGTTCCAATATTTGTTAATAGTTGAAACAATGGAGGGTGTCAAATGATTGAACCTTAAAATAAATGCATCTTTCTCGTTGTCCTGTCTTTTACTTTGTATAACCCCTCCACCTCCCCATAAAATTGGGGGGTAAGAAGATTCTCTCTTCATAATGATCTCTTGTCAAGTTTTAAGTACCATTTTCAAGGGATAACCTCTCTCCATAAACATCCCTATAAGGGTGTACAACTCATCCCTGAATATCATGTTGTCACTAACTAAACGGGACAGTCTCACCATTTGTCCCTTAATTATACTCTTTTTTTCGTGAAGGGGTGACAACTGTCAAAGTGCAGCAAAGAATTTGATGAGATCTGTTTTCTGAAGATGTTACATTGCAGCCCTGTCGCTGTCTTTGACATATCAATGTCCAAAAAATCTGTTTCAGTAGAATGCCAATGACTGGGAAATTTAAGAAATGCAGTAGTGCTGTTTAAATAATCAACAAAAGCATTTGCGTCAAATTCATTTCCCCTCGAAAGAATAAGTAAATCATCTAAGTATCTATTGTATAAAACGATTTTACTCATAAATGGGGAGGAAAAAATAAATTCTCCCAATACAGCAGGGCAAGACTGGCGAACACTTGGGCGCATTTTGCCCCCGTCGCTACACCGCCAATCTGATGGAAGAGCTCCCTTTCAAAACTAAGGAAATTATTCTTCAAAATTATTTCCATAAAATCTACCAGAATATTAATTTTGGATTTATCTAGATTTACACTTTTTAGAAGGCTTTCTTGAAAGTAAACAAGCCCCTCATTGCGGGGAATGACAGAGAATAAACTGATCACATCAATAGTAAGAAAAGAAAACTCATGGCTCACATTTATTTCTCTTAGGCGTTCAAGACCATGCCAAGAGTCCTTGAGTATATGTCCAACTTCAGCAACCACAGTACTAGCCCATTTATCCACATATGCTTCAAGAGGCTCCATTTTGGAGCCACTAGCCACCGCTATAGGTCTGAAAGGTGGGTTGTCATGCACGTTTTTGTGTTTGAATTACCTGCTTAGCTATTGTAAGTTACACACTCAAGTGTGATAGCCATTTCTGTGCATTTAAAGTGTTTTTTTAATTGTATCTGCTTTATTTTCTGAAAAAAAATACTTGTTTTCCCACCTTTCTAAGCTAGGTTAGTCCAGTTTTCAGGTTAGTGCTGAATTCGGGGCTATGTTACAAATTTATGTGTTTGCCCATACGTTACTTGGATAGAAGGAAGTTTCCCTGTTCACTGTGAGAGAGGGAGCTTGGAACAGCCTATCTGTCCCTGGAGGAGTGGTTTCAGCCCAGAAATTAGTAGTTTATTGGCCATTTTGCACTAATTTCTATCTCTTTCATTTCCCCTGATATAAAACCTGCATTTGCGTGGTTTTGCACATCAGGTAGCGCCGGTTAGCTAGGGTATAACTATTCCCGGCTCCACAAAGTCTATTCTTCAAATTTTCCCTTGGAATTAGACAAACTTTCAACTTAAGCACTCAAACCATTCACTTCTTATCCTAGCACTTGCCCAAAACTCATAGCAAGCACTAATAAACCTTAGCACTAGACCCCCCCCTATACTGTAGAGAAGGACAAGGCTCTCTATTCAACATTACCAGCCAATCAGTAAAACAGTTCACTGTACCTATCCAGGCATGTCCAAAGGGCAGTTTCAGGTGTACTCTCCAGTCCAACTGGTGAATCTGGGCATTTTGAGGCAATGTTACAATTTCCTCATGTACACAGACAACCCTCTCCTCCTTCCACCAAACACTAATACATGCGAGAGATGCAATTATACAGCCAAACTGAAGGCTAAGCTCTCTCAACCCAAGACTGGACCAGGCAATCAAGAGAAGAAGGGAATTACTTACATCACACCACCAGTCTCACATAGACCTATGAAACCAGCATTAGCAAAAAACCCACATAAATACACAAAAACATACTGAGAGCCTCTAAATAAAAATCTGCAAAAGCAACAGAGACCTCCAAAGCAGACATCCAAGCAACCTCTACCCCCCAACACAAACCATGAAACACATACTTCACAAAACCAGTGTGCCACACAATCACAGCCCTTAAGGCAAAATAACATACCCAACACACTAGTAATAGGTGACTCTATAGTCAGGCACACTGATGTCCCACTTACTAGGCTGAACAAGAAGAAGTTTACTGTTAGTTGCCTGTCGGGTGCCAGGATCCGCCACATAACACAAGCACTCAGGTCACTCCAAAACAAGTACAAATATGACTCTGTCATTGTCCATGTTGGTGTGAATGACCTGAGCTGTACCTCCCTGAACTACATGAAAAGATACATGGAGGAGCTCTCTGATCATGTAGCCCAGGCTGGTATGACCCTGTCCCTGAGTAGCATCCTGCCCTCACCAAGAATGATTCCATGGTATAGAGAAAAAAATATCAATTTCAACAAGTGACTAAGCTTCTGGTGTCATTCAAAGGGGATCAAGTGTCTGTCAGCCTGGGATGACATGCTTGACAAGCCACGCTGCTTTGCTAGAGACGGCTTGCACCTGTCACCCTTAGGCTTTCAAATACTGGCCAAGGCTCTTGCCACCCCCATAGTGCCTTTTTTAGGCAAGGCTCAAAAGACAAACCCACCGCCATAAATAGCACAAGTAACAAAAAACTGAGGGTAATGCTACTCAATGCCAGAAGTCAAACCTCAAAATGCACGCACTCAAGGCACTTTCAACTTTCTGGCTTAAAAACGCATGTGTTTGCACATTTTTCACATTGTGCAGCACTGTGAGGCTACAGTTAAACTATTCCAGGTGCCAGAAAGTCTGCTTTTCAAATTTTCCCTTAGAACTGGCTGGTTTTTCAGTAGTAGCACTAAAATTGGAACCCCTGTGACTAGCACTTGCTCTAGAACCTGCTGGAAAGCACTAGGAAGCCTGAAACTGATTGAAGCACTCAGCTTACCTTGTCAATAAGGAGAAATTAATCAATGCCAGAAGTCTAAACCTCAAAATGCACACACTCGAGGCACTCTTCAGTATGGAGAAAATCGATATATGTGCAGTAACAGAAACCTGGTTTAAGGCTCCAGAGGGCACCCCAGCACTACCAGGCTACAACTCATGCCATACATTTCGGCCACAAAACCTGGACCGAAATACAAAAGGCGGGGGAGTATCCATATTCATCAAGGATACACACACCTCCAGGTTAGTGGCACAGCACGATGCTTCAGAGATCATCCATGTGCAACTAACAACGGACAAAACTGCTTTTCAAATTATAGCTTGCTACAGATCACCCACCATGTTCCAGGACCCCCACTCCGCATTCCTGGAAACACTGAGAAACATAACCATGGTAAAGGATAATGCTGGCCAAGCTGCAAAATCCTTTACTAATGCACTCTACGGCACCTACAAGAATGCATGGATCATGCTATCCCAAACAAAACCAAGACTCACTCCTCCAAGAAAAGGAAACCAGTCTGGTGGACCCATGCCATAAACAAGCTATACAATATAAGGAGGAAACTAGTACAGAAAAGAGTAAAATCCCAAGAAGGGAAGACATTCGTGATCAGTATCAGCAAGAAACTACAATCCCTCATAAAATCATCCAAGGCTAGTTTCGAAAGATAAATTACCATGGACTCCAAAGATAACCACAAGGCATTCCTTAGCTATGTCAAGAATCTAAGTGGCAATTCTCAGATCTGCTCGGAGTTAGTGCAGAATGGCACAAAATACACCGAACCGACTGATATAGCCAACATCCTGGCAGACAGGTTCAGTGCAAACTTCACCCCCCTCTCACACCCAAAAGGGCCCATAACTATACCAGAAGAATTTAGTGCCCCTGAAATCACAGACACTCAGGTTAAAAGAGCCCTCTCCAAAGCCAAAAACACAGCATAAATGGGACCAGACCGTGTTCCAGGCTGCATCCTACATGAGCTCAAAGATGAACTAACCCCTCTCCTAAACACACCGTTTAAACTCAGCCTCTCCACAGGCTATGTGCCCACAGAGTGGTGCATAGCAACGGTTATTCCACTCCACAAAGGTGGAGCCACAACAGACCTCGGGCACTATCACCGTATAAGCCTGACTAGCTTGGTCTGCAAAGCTATGGAGTGCATCAACATGGATCTCATTAACAGAGACATTGGAAACCTCCAAACACTGGACCCTACCCAGTTCAGCTTTGTTAAGGGTAGATCATGCCTCCTAAACCTGGTGGACTTCTTTGAGACAGTTGCCAATGCTATAGATGAGGGAAAGGTGGTCCACACAGCCTACCTAGACCTTGCAAAGGCCTTCAACACCATTCCCCACTCAGGTATTATAGACAAGCTCACCAGCCTGAACATAAACCCTTACATCATGAGATGGGTTGCCAACTGGCTCACAGACAGAATCCACATGGTAAGAGTTGAAGGAGCTAGGTCTGACTCTAAACCGGTTACAATTGGTGTTCCCCAGGGCTTAGTCCTAGGACCCCTCCTGTTCAGCATATACTTGTCAGATGTACAGGCAAGCACAGGAGGACTATGGCTGACCAAGTTCGAAGATGACTGCAAACTAGGGGCTATAATTGACTCTCCGGCTGACACAGACATTCTCCAAAAGGGTCTCACTGAGAGAGATACCTGGTGTCAAAACCATGGCCTCAAGCTGAATGCCAAAAAGTGCATAGTCATCCCCTTTGGAAAAAACAAAGTACCCACAAACTGTACCATAGGTGGTATCCCCTGAAATACGGAAGATGTAATAAGGGATCTGGGGACCCAGGTAGATAGTAACCTCTCCTTTGATAATCACATTGTCAAAGTGATTAGAAAATCCTTCTATGTGGCACACCTAATCACAAAAAGGTTTGCATCCAGATCAAAAGAGGTCACTGGGCCCCTCTATGCATCACTCATCAAACCCATCATAGAGTACAATGCCCCATTTGAGATGTACCTTACAAGACACCTGCAACAACTGGAAAGACCACAGAATTTCCTCACCAAGAGTATCACTGGCCTCAAGCAGATGGCCTATGCAGCTCAACTGAAGAAAATCCAGCTGTACTCAGTTGCATACCGCCTACTCAGAGGTGATCTCTGCCTGACATACAAGGCCATGTCCAACCCAGAATTGATGGACATGCTCCACCTAAAGAAAACCATATCCCCTCAAGCCACACACACCAGGGATCTAAACCTCACCAGAACAATAAATAGAACATGCTGGAGGGCTAGCTTCCTGTCCCAGAGACTTCCCATGCTCTGGAACAAGATTCCAATCTACATTAGGCAGAGATCCTTGCTAACCCTCTTCAAGATAAACCTTGACGAGTGGATGGGAAACAGAAAGTTTACCCCAGGGATCACTTCAATGACTCTGCTGGACAGAGGCACAGGGAACTAATCTAAGGGGGCGGCGAAAGCCAACACATTCTGGCTAGGCTTATAAATGCCTTTGGGTAAATAGCCTAGTACCTACCTATGAACCTATGAACTTGTGGACCTTGGGTATTCCAAATATAACAGGAATTGTAGGGTGGTTGACCTTAAGAAACTTGAGGTAATTCTCATCAAGGGTCCCCTGATACAATGCATCCAAAAAGATGTAAATCTCGATGTTATAGTCGGCACTGTTTACCTCATTTTTTGAAACTCTGGTGTAGGTGGAGGAGTCATTCGAAATTTCATACATTTTGGACACATAATCTATTTGTGCCATAATTACTACTCCTCCATCTTTGTCAGGTTTCATTAACATAGGTTGTCCATTCTTGGCTATCTCAAACAAAAGAGTTCTTTCTTCATTTTTTTTTTTGTTTTTTTAAAAAGTGGACGTTATATAAGGTAATGGATTTAGAAATGAACATACACTCATGCATGTAGAAATTCACCCAGCTGTAGGCAAACTTTTGCATCCTGCAGCTTTAGCCACAGATGTAGCCCATAATGTTATATTAGGACAAGATTGTCTCCATTTGAAAGCATTCTGGAAAATATGGGCACAAGAGAACCCAAAGGCAAAGTGTAGCAAGTTGATACACTTAAAAAGAAAGAGGTAAACAACACAACAGCCTGATATTCCCATTCAGTACATAAAATGAGGAAGGTTGCAAGACACTGACATCCATATAGAAGTTCAGAATAAAATCAGGAGAAAGGAGTTAGCAAAGAAGATACAGAAGGGGCTATCATCTGGTTAAAATCTGGTTGTGATTAGACAGTAAAAAAGGATATTGCATGTTACCAGAACCTTCTCTCAAGGATTGGGAAACAGAAACCAAATACTGTAAGACATGTCAGTATTGGAGCCGAAAGTGAACTGATAGGGAATTCTAAAGTAAAAGTCAGTCCAAGACAGAAATCTGCACAGAGACTTATAAAACATATTACCACAGAAACATAGATAAAAGTAGAAGAAATAGGACAATTAAATGACAGTTTGATTAAAGAAAGGGAAGTAAAAGTTTAAAGTGACATGTAAGAAAATACAGAGTTCTAAACCAATTTCTATCCAAGTAGAACAGAAAGCTGAAGAAAGAGTGAATTGTCAGAAGGTTTGCTCAACTGGAATTAAAATTAAAGCATAATTAATTTTGTCTAGAACTATCCTTTATAGATAATATGCAGAAGAATGCAGATTGTCAGTGTTGTTGAGAAGTACCCATTGCAGGAAGAAGACATACAAAAAGGAGCAGTGCCATTGCTTTTGGAAGAGGAGGCAGTATATTCCAGCTCAAGATGAGATACTGAAGAAAGTAACTCTTAAGTTAATGGTCTTGCCCTTAAGCCACATAAATATTTATAATAAGGATGTGAAAATGATAATTTAATTAGGGAGAGACAGACAGAAAGAACATAAACAAGGCTGACTAGGAGGACAGTAGGGGGGCCTAATGGTTAAGGTGTTTGCCTTACAAACAAGGTACAGGGTTTGAATCTCACAGGGGATAATTGGCTAGGCTTAAAAATAGCGTGCAAGGCCATTTAGCCTAGTATTAATCTATGAATCTATGAATGTTCCCATTGCTTCTTACTCCTATTTTGAGTTAGAAGATTACCTCTAATATATAGTAAGAAAAGGGGGGAAGGAAATTCTATGTCAATTACTAGTACCAAAATCTTACAGGACATTAGTAATGAAACTAGACATTAGTCACATATCAACAGGTCACCTACTAGTGGACAAGATTCAGGCAGGCATAATAAAATAGATAGATACAATTTATGCATTTTTCCATAATGCTAGAAAACTGCACCTCCTTTCAGGATTTATGAAACCATTGATTCCAATACCTATTACACAGAAACCATTTGAAGGCATTGCCATAAACATTGTGGTATCCCTAACAAAATTTAACAAGGGGAATGATTGCATACCAGTAATAATGGACTATCCTTGAAAGTTTTTAGAAACAGCACCATCACAACGCTTATGTGAAGGCTATTATCTGAGAAATGGTAATGTTATCATCCAGATTTTGTGTCCCTAAAGACAGAATTACTGAGCAAGGCATCCCATTTATGACAAGGATATCACTGACAGCAATGCATTAATAAGTCAAGCAGCTGAAGACATCAGACTGCCATCTGCAGATGAATTTATTAGTACAAAAGTTAAATGAATGCAGCTAAGGAAAGCTATTGACACAGGTCGAATGAACTAGGACCAACTGTCACAACCCTTATTGCCTGCAATAAAAAATGCAACAAGCTTCTACTGGGCCTACCTAATCTGAGCTTTTGTGTGACAAGCTTGCCTGAAAATTGCTTTCTATTATTTTATTAAACCATTACTTTCTTGACTTTTCTGTTATCTAAATCTGTCTTTGTTTTATCTTATTATAATATTCCATACAGTTTTCCCTTTATATCTTTCTTGACTGCAGACCAAACAGTACTAAAGCAAATGGGACCTACTGCTATACAAACCTCACTTAAAAGTGAAAATAATAAAACAAGCCTTATCCAAATATAAATCTCAACCAAAATGGCTTCCTGCAGAAATTGTCTTACCCAGTACTACACATATGTAGTTAACTGTTATATACCCCGTTTCCTCTTTAGAGAAATTTAAACATGAGATCCAGTAAATGTTATTCAATAAAAACAAAAAGAAAAATATAATTAGTCTATGTGACTTTAATATCAGCATGTTAAAGCCCATTCATTTTGAGATCTTAGATTGCCTCACTGAGCAACAACTGAAGCAACTAGTCAAGCAACCTACCAGACCCAACCTTTTCATCATTGATCTCATCATCTCTAATAGCCCAAACACAATCTTCAACATCAAAATTCACTCACCCTCATTTAGCAATCATTACCCCATCAGTTTCTGTAGTTTATGAGCATCTCCCCAAACAAAACCAAAATTAATTTCCTTCAAATTTAAATATACTCCCAATATTGCAAAACTTTCTTCAGCTCTCTCTTCCTTTGACTGGACACCTATTCTAGACACCACAGATCCTAACTAAGCAGATGAACTCCTTGCACGTGCTTTATGCAGTCTACAAGACAAACACCCTCCCTTAATTTTCAGATTTTTCTAACAAAACCCTAAAAGTGGTCTAACCAGGTTGGATCCAGCACTAGGTGCCCCAAGCAGCTGCCTATGAGCACATGCTGACAGTGGGACCCAGCCACAACATTAAATTAAAAAAAAGAAAAGTTTTCTTATTCTGTTCAGCAACCACATACTGTTGCTTTAAAAAGTAAAAAAAAAAAACCCACTAAACATTTTTCTGCTTTGCCCACCTCTATATCTTGCTGCTTCCTGATTTCATCCAATGAAATAGGAGCAAGTGTGCATGCAGACATGGCACAGAATTTAAATGCAAAGCAGAAAAGGAGTTCATCAAAACTACAGCTGGTTTTACTTTCAGAAGGGCAGGTTCTCTTGTGATGTAGTATTTGGAATTATATGCTACAAACTCATGCCACTTGTTTTGCTTTTAGACTGGTGTTTTTTTGTTGAACAGTGTGACTTATGTGCTACTAAGTGCATTACAGGTACGAGCAGTGTGTGTGTGTGTGTGTGTGTGTGTGTGTGTGTGTGTGTGTGTGTGTGTGTGTGTGTGTGTGTGTGTGTGTGTGTGTGTGTGTGCGTGCGTGTGCGTGTGTGTGTGTGTGTGTGTGTGTGTGCGCGTGCGTGTGTGTGTGCGCACGTGTGCGCGTGTGTGTGTATGTGTGTGTGTGCGCGTGGGCATGCGTGTGTGTGTTTGTGTGTGTGTGTGTGTGTGTGTGTGTGTGTGTGTGTGTGTGTGTGTGTGTGTGTGTGTGTGTGTGTGTGTGTGTGTGTATCTGTGTGTGTGCGTGTGTGTGTGTGTGTGTGTGTGTGTGTGTGTGGTGTGTGTGTGTGTGAGAGAAAGATAATTAACTTGTAATACTTTGGCTAGCAGCTGGCACATGTTTGAGTGAAATTAAATGAAATATGTGCTTTTGTTCACTATTATTGTTATTATTTCTTGACACAGACATCTATGAAAGATGTAGTCAACAATGTAGCTAAAATGGTTGTATTTGAGGGATGCTTGAGAATAACTGACCTTGCTGGGTTGCTAAAGTTAAAAAGTGATAAGTCTATTTTTGTTGGACTAGATTGCATTTGTGTAAAGCAAACTGAAATACTTTGCCATGGCCATTTTTATCACAATCATGTATTTGAAGTGTACAAAATTGAGGATAAAGTGGCCATAATTGTTGAGTATGAATATTGGTGGATTATAATGCTAGCAGTTTGAGTGGACTTTTATGATTGAAATGTTCTGGAATAGGTACTTTTATCTTTATTGGTTCATTTTGTTTCACTGCTTATTGGAAAAAAAATGTTCAAAACCACAAACTTAAAATGCTCCCTGACAAATGTTGCTGAATTAAACAAAACATACAATTTAAAACAACCAGGAAGGTAACTCAAGAACACATGCATTAATGCATGGTTGTAAACATTTGTTCAGAGGGGCCCATGGTTTGAAAACAGTTCAGAGCCCACGATACACTCAATCCAGCACTGGCCAAATGGCCGCATGCATTTTCAATAAATGTGAGTTTCAAGGAAAGAGAAAATTACTGTTGCTCATGCTAAGTCTGTTTGAAAAGTGAGGCTGTTTTCTTTTTAAGAAATGGCCATCAGTGTTTATGCAGTAAAAATTGAAATAAAAGTTTTTATTTAAATCTAAATCTCTGTAATCATTGTAAAAGTACAAAAAAAGAATACAGAATGCACAATGACAGCTTTGAACAGTGTTTATGGTAACTAGGGACTGGGAGTGACAGCCAAGTAATGGGGCACTGGAATGGCAGCAGGAGGGCTGATATGTTACCCCACCTAGGGCTACATTTGACATGATCTGGCTCTGATCTAATCCATGAGTTAAAATCCTTCCTGAAACTCTGGGATGAATCCTGATACTCCTAGAAATCTAATCCCACTCCAAAAAATGGAGCAGCATACAAATCTAAGGAACCTGGCCAAAATGCCACACAAAAATCATTCCGTGACATTCCTCCAAATCTTTTATAAATACATCCCTAGGAAATTTTGGAAAGAAGTCATTAACATCACAAGACATAACCTGCTACAAATACTTTCTTCAGCTGGTCTGCAGATGAATTCTACAGACTCTTTAGAGACTTTCCCAGATGTGCTGCAAACATCCCCCACAAATGCTCCCTCATCCCATCCACAATATCTTCCTCTCTTTTATTTCCAACATATCTCATCCAAAGACATTATATAATTACTGGGGAAACTACAGCTGGACGGCCCCCTAGGTACAGATAGCCTGCACCCATAGTTCATATGCGACTGTTGTGACTTCATGGTTGCACCTCTAAAAGACATCTTTAATCTTTGTCTTACTGCCAACATCATACATAATATATGGAGCTCTACCATAATAAAACCACTACAAAAAAAAAAACACATTCCTGTCACACTAGAACCCCATTTCATCCTCCCAACCCTGTGTAAAACCTTTGAGAAAACTGTTTACCTTCAACTCACAGAATATATTAGTAAATATCACATTTTCTCACAAAAGCAGCACAGATCCTGCTCATGGGTCAGCACAGCCACAGCTACCTGGTATCTGACCAATGAAATTCTCATGTTAATGGACAAAGGCCTGTTCTGTGATATGATTTTTTTACATACCTTACCAGAGCCTTTGACATAGTTAATGCCTCCTGTCATCTACCTTTCAGGATTAGGCATTAGTCTTGATACCATCCATCAGTTCCATAGTTATCTGACTAACCACCATTTGTCAGAGAACAATAACTACTATACCTTTCTCTCCTCCCCGCTACTCAAAGGTGCACCTCAAGGATCTACTCTTGCCTCCTTCTGTTCTCTATAAACATCAGTATACTTCCACTTGATCTCTGTTACCTTCCTCTCCTCTTCTACACAGATGACATGGTCCTCTACTGCTCCAACCAATCCTTAACTAATTTACAGTAAGATCTTCAAAGTGACTTCAGTCACCTCAGTGATAGGATTACTACTAAAAACCTCATACTAGATAGGATTACTACTAAAAACCTCATACTAGATAGGATTACTACTAAAAACCTCATACTAGATAGGATTACTACTATAAACCTCATACTAGATAGGATTACTACTATAAACCTCATACTAGATAGGATTACTACTATAAACCTCATACTAGATAGGATTACTACTATAAACCTCATACTAGATAGGATTACTACTATAAACCTCATACTAGATAGGATTACTACTATAAACCTCATACTAGATAGGATTACTACTATAAACCTCATACTAGATAGGATTACTACTATAAACCTCATACTAAATACATCAAAACGAAATCTGTTTTTCAATCCTAAATAAACATTTGTCAGATCCAAGAAAATGTCAGCAATCTATGATCACAAGAACCATCCATTAGAGCAAGTATCCTTTTTCAAATATCTTGTTGTCTAGTTAGACCGCTCACTCATCTTTCACCACCATCTAAGTAAAAATGAACCCCCTTCTTTTCTGGGCACAAAAAAATCCCCATTCCTATCACACCTCTCCAAGTCTGCAACACGGAAAGGAATCCTACTCCCTTAACTTGAATTCTGCCTCTGCTAAATGTTTCACTGCTATTCAAACACTAGAAGGCAAAATATGTATACATTTATTACACACTCCCCAACAAATGAATACTCTTGTGCAACACAAAAAAGGCAGACTGGCTCACAGTTAACCAAAGAGCAGACTTGTTCCTGGGATCTCAAGTCTTTAGACTCCTACATAAACATACTCTCCCTTCTTTAACAACAAAACTAATAACACATCTCACAAGATCTTTATTCTAAAATCTTAAATGTTTCAATATAATCTTGTCCCTTTTCAGATCATAATTCCTGTTGTTAACAATATACTTTGAATTCAATCAGTTAGTTATTACTTTAAGGATTCCTTCATATTTCACAAAAATTAAAGACTTTAAATCTTGGTTAACTTCTGAACTTCAGCTTTTCTTAGGGATTAATTATAAACCAGAAGCAAACACAATTATGGTTTGGGATTCTCTTAAGGCCTATCTATATGGTAAAACCATTAGCTGATACAAAAATAAAATTAAAGAATGGGACTCAGAATTACAGCAACTCCAAAATCAAATATTATCTTTTAAATCTAATAAAAACTTAATTACTACAGATAATGAGGAAAACAGAAGAAACAAATAAGAAATACAATGAGATATTATCCCATAAACTAATTTAGCTATGGAAATTGTTACTTATTCCGTCTCCTCCCTGTGCTTTGTTTGGATCCAGTTTGCACAGTTCTTTTTCAATATAATCTAATTTGATTCCAGTATCTGGGGTAACCTGGATGTCACTAAGACAACTTACCACCCCTTTTGTGGAGCCCAACTGTTTTGCATAAGATTTTATAAATATATCTTTAATGTGTTGTATCTGAGAATAAATTTTAAAATCTGCACACAGTTTATCAATTTGCGTATCTTTACTCCTTCCACATCTTATGTATCTATAAAAAGGTTTCCTATTATGCTCAATATCTTTCTATAAATTTTCTTCAAACTTTTCTTGATCTTGTCTAACACTATGCTTAATCTGTTTGTCCAGCTCATTTATTTCAGTTTTCAAAGTTGTAGTTCGACCTCTCTTCCATTTCTTATATTTTTTATCTCTCACCTTAATCAGGTATCTTGTTCTTATGGAAATATATCCCCCCTGTTGTTGTGTGCCTAGATTTTTATGTTAAACATTTTTTTGACTTTTTGCACTCAAATAATTTCTCTTTCAAAGCTTTCCACATTCCATCTGCAGTTTTTCCACTGAACACCTCACTCCAGTTAGTTTTATATAGTAATTTTTTTGCTTCCTTATAATCTGTAATTAAGATTTCAGTTTGGCAGAATTATCTAGCAACAAATTAACCTTTATGACCCTATGATCACTGCACATCAATGGTGGTAAAACTTAACTTGAAGTTACAGTAATTTCTTTGGGAACACAAACAATATCTATTTTGTTCCGTCCCCTGGTAGTTTTTTTTACAATCTGAAGCATTTGTTGTTCCTGAATATACTCTGTGAATAATTTCTTTACTTATGCTGAATCAATATTATTTCAGTCTGTTTCTGGTAAATTTAAGTCCCCAGCTAATATTATTCTTCCCTCCTGTGTTTCATGTAAGAAATGTATGAATTCCTCTAAGTCATTTGCACTTGACTTTGGTGGTCTGTACACTCCAACAATTGTTATATGTTCCAGGGTTGTCTTTATTGTCACAGTTACACAGTCTATAGTATTGGTTTTATCACTGAACATGTAATAATCACAAGTCTCATAGGTATCTTTAATCCCTATCATAACACCTCCACCTGATTTTTTTGTTAGAATGTCTGTTACAGTAAAAACATTTATACCCTGACAGAACTGGTTTCCAGTCATTGTTCTTTAACCATGTTTCGCAAACTATAACAACATCAATCTTGTGGGAACGTAGCAAATTTTCTAATAAAAAAATGTTATTATTAATGCTCCTAGCATTAACAACCATCAGAGATGCATCAGTTGTTGCTATATGTGAACTGTTGCATTTATGACCTGGCAAAAATCCTGCCTAGTGTTTGTCAAATATTGCAAAATATATGCTGCAAAAATTCTCTTCCCTGATCTAGACAAATGCACACCATCCTGTCTGAACACATGTGCCCAAAAGAAGGCTTGGATGCTCTACACATTTCCATTTTTTAAAACAGGACATTTTTCCATGTAGGTGTTTATCCAAAAACTCTTTTCATTCAGTGACCTGAGTGTCCTTTCTACAGGTGATTTGTGAAAAATGTGTCCTAACACCAGTACAAGCTATACTATCTAGGATGGCTGTCAGTTCACGACTAACAGCCAGAGAATCTGTCTTGGTGACATCATTTGTACCAACCTGAATAAAAACAGATCCATATTTCCTTACATTAAGGTGTCCAAGGCTTGTTTCACATCTTCTATTTTTGCTCCTGGCAAGCATAACAATTCTCAATGTTCATTATCATCTCTGCAGATATAAATATCAGTTCCTCTAATAACTGAATCTCCAATTACAAGAATATCTTTTCTGACCATCTCTGAAGAATCTTCAGCTTCTAATACAGTCATTTCTGCTCTATCAGTTGTTATGAAGGATAGATCTTCATCACTATTAGTCTTATTAATTCCACTGTTTTCATTGCGTATTAAATTCTCATCCATCTGGCATTGTAAATCCACAGCCTGAGCCATGTAGTCAACACCTGCCTTTCTCTTCTTTTTTCTTACAGTAATGTTCTTCAATCCTTCCACGTTCAGTTTTGATTTCTTCCTTTTCACCTGCCCCTTGCCTCTTTTTTCTGTCTTTTCCATTGGAAAGTTGATGCCTTTTCCTGTAGACTGAGGGTTTTCTGATAGACATATGTCTTCATTCCCTGTCACCAGTGTGTTATATAACAAAGCAGAATTTGTTTTACTGTGGATTCTCTTTCCTTTACAGTCATTGGTCAGTTTCTTTTTCTTCCTTGTTATTTGTTGAGAACTTCTTCCTTTCTTTCTTTTTTGTTTCCTTCTAAACAAACCAGATCCTCAGATTGCTGAATTCCTGCATCCACAATTCCACAGTTCTCAGGGGCCTCATTGTGTTTCATAGGGGATGAATGATCTTTGCAGACAATAGATGCATCATTTCCTAAATCTGCTCTGTTTATTCTATGCCTAACATTATTTAGTTCATCAGTCCAGTCATTAATATATGATACAACAGTTTTCCAAGCCATGCCAATTGCACATGTGCAATCATCATCATTAAGTCGAGATTTGCTTCTAACAATGGTAAGCAAATCATCCAACTTTTGACATGAGGAACAAAGATCACCAGTGTTATCAGCTGTTACCTTTAAATATGCATAGCATTTATTACACTGTACAAGATAATTGTGCATTAGCAAATTGTTAATTGCATACTCAAAATAAATAGAGTGGCATATTCTCATCATATCAGAAAATGGGAACAAGGATTGGGGTTAAAATTCCCAGAGAATGAAACTTATATAAAGGCATCTATAATTAAAATAGTGATGAATTGTATAAATCCTAGATACTCTTCCAACTGGAAACAGTTACACTCCATTATACTAATGAATGGAAATTGTTTATCAAAGAATGCTTTGGTACCTTGCAAAGATAACAAGATATGGCACTATTTAAGTTTAAATTTACAGTATAGTACAACAAAATTAACTAAACTAACACTAATAAACAATATTTTTGATGTGTTTTGAAAATTCATTAATACAAATTTAGATATAAAAGTGTGGCATAGATTTTTAATACCATTTACTATTACAAGGGATTTCCCTGATAAAACTCATAGAGAGATTTTTGGTTTATGGGAAAATAATAATCTATTTTGTTGGTTGCAATGTATTGAAAACCAACAAGCTTTGAACACACAAAGTATATTGTCAGCTTATGGCCTATCCCCTAATGACTGGTTGGTTCTTCAGAGTGTCACAGCACACACTAAGGATCTATGTAGAATAATACATAACTCATCCTTCAAAACCATACCAAAAATTATAAACTGGATTTTTGGAATTCTATATAATAATATCAATGTTAAGAATTAATTATTGTATATATATAACACTTTAATTGTCTATAAGACAGCTCCTAAAGATTCTTACTGGCAATATCTAACTAAAGGGTTTCAAGTATCATTATCAATGGAAGATAAAACAAACATTTTATTTTCAGTTAAACTAACTTCCTACTCACAATTCTGGAGGATTTTTCATTGGATATTTCTACACAGATCCTTTTTGACACCTGAGAAACTCTCAGAAATGAACCCTTCAAACAGTAAGTTATGTTGGAGATGTCATCTGTCCACTAATGCTGACTGGTCTCATATTTTTTTATGACTGTACTAATATTAAACCATATTGGAATGAGATTAACAAATTTCTTCAAGCTATCTATACTGATATATTTGTTTTGACAAAGTCTTTAATTTTATTGAATGTTGTTAATAGTAATAATATGAAGAAAGATGACCTGTATTTGTTGTGGACAATGTTAGCAATAGCCAGAAAATGTATAACTAGAAGATGGAACTCTAATGTAACACCCACAATGGAGGAATTCCTATCATCACTGAAGAAATGCAGACTAATGGAGAAAAGAACTAAAGAGTTAAGAGCTTTTCCTAAGCCATTGGTTAATAGTCCGTGGATGAAAGTTTTGAATTTGATTGATACCCTACAGATGGAACTAAACTATTCCTAACTATCATAGTTTATATATTAACTTATTTAACTACAAATGTTTTTATCTGAATCCTTTTTGTCAGGCTGAATGTAAATACTGTAAATAGTTATTGAATGTTATGAATGCATTCAATTATTGTGTTATTTCATCAAAATAAAAATCATTTGAGTAAAAAAAAACTAATAACACATACCCCCATATATAGCCTAAGAAATCTGAACCACTGAGGCACAAAATCACAAATTTATAATCCAAGCTATACATATCACTGACCATGCTGTCTCAGTTCTTGGGCCCAACCTGTAGGAGACCTTCCTATATGAAATTAAAGACTCACCCTCTTATTCTAGGTACCAAACTCTACCAATATCACATTTAGTTAAACAATCAGAATGTACTTGTTACCCTTCAGGTCATATATCTTAAGCCTACATTAACTCTTTTCTACTCTAGCTCGACCATTAAGATCCTTTGCTCATTTTCACATCTCTAATTTACTCTACACTAATTGCAAAAAAAATGCTTTGAAATGTTTCAACACACTGGAAATAAATACATATGATTTACTATGAGCCCAAAGCACCTATATACCATTATACAGTTTTACTGTCATGTATGTTTTATGTTATTATACTCTATTTTCTAAACACCTTCATAAAATTATCATTTAAGACAGAGGCACACATACATAATAGACAAGAAACTAAACCATATCAACATTTTTCCATTTTCAAACATACATTGCATGACTTCTTTCATTACAACTACTGCCTTTCAGTTCAACATTACATAAATCACTCAATTCCTGCCTTCCCTTACAGTTCACACTTCCTCCTGAAAATTATTCTGCATGTATTATTTACACAGTTTCCATAAATTTCTATATTATTTGCCCCTTCCCTTTTCTAAAGATCCATCTTCCAGGTATTTTACCTCTTTTACAATATTCAATACTTCCAATAAAGTTAGTTTACTTCCAATACAGTTAGTTTAGATTTTGAGTTCCATTTCTTATAAATGTATTTTCTGGCAGCCAACAGAATTAAACTTAACTAGGCCATACAATGCCTAGGAAATTCACTTTCTGTGTCTCAGTTCAAAAGAATCATTTCCTTAGTTACAGCCATTTGATCTCCCAATATTCCTGAGCAGGGTACTCTGTGGGGCATTTTTTTTAAATCTGCCAACTCATTACACTCCCAAAAAACATATCTCCAGTTACCTCTTTCTTCATTTAGTATCCTACCTGAGTAAAAATTCTTTGAAATCTGGTTGGGGTATAAAAATACCTATGCAAAAACTTCCAAGCAGAAATCCTAAATGTTATGGACTTTGTTGCATACTTGAAAGCCATTAAATATATCCTCCCATTGTTCCCTTTTAAAACTGCCTTCCTAGCCTTATTCCCAATGTTTTCCTAACCTCTACTGACTGACTGACTCATATTGTTGTCATGCAATATTGTATATTCCCTAGTAATTATATTTCTTAGTAGCAGCTTCTGTTCTAGCTTTAACAAAAACCTCTACCAGAGTAGGTCTTTCACTTAGGACTCAATATCATTTTCGCTTTGTCTATACTCTAATGGGAAGGCAGTCCCTAACCCTGCAGTCCAAATATCTTGACCTTATCCCACTCTATAACCTTTCTCTTATTACTTATTTGCCCTTAATACCCCAGTTCTTTTACCAGTTTTCGCATGTAAATTCCATCCCCTTCTTGCCCATTTTCTGTATCCCTACTTGCAGTTATCAATATTGGAAAATCTCCATTCTCCAGACGTGTTGAATTAGTTCTTACAATACTTTGTGTAACTTTATAAATATAATATTTGGTATTGTAGTTATTATTATCTTTAAGGGTCTTAGTAGGCTGATGCCTTATCCAGTATCCCACTCTCTCCTTACTTGTTGAACTCCCTACCCCTGCTTCATCATCATCCCTTTCCACATTGAATTATAATCTTCTGCTTGCATTATGTGTATGAACCTTGACTGTGTAGCTCTAAAATATCCCTTCAAATTAGATAATTCTAAACCACCTTGTTCCATTGGAAGGATCAACTTATCTCACTAAACTTTTGCCCTCTTTCACTCCCAAATAAATTCCTTCAACTCTTTATTAAATATTCATCACAACTTTCCTTCTGGTTTATAAAAATATGCTTAACCTGTATGTAAACGAAAGGGACTGAAAACAATTTCACTGTCTGTACCTTACTATCCATATCCACAAATGGATAACAGTTTCTCAGTTTTTGTATTATCTTTTGTTTAGTCTTTTCCCACATATTATTAGCTGTCGTAACGTGTTATTGTACTCTTGTTTATTTTGCATGTCTGGTCAGTTTTTGACCTTGGCTGGGACTGGTATCAATGAGAATTAATCAGTGTTCAAAAAAAAAAATGGATAAATAGATAAATAAATAAATAAATAAATAAATAAATAAATACATCTGTCTCTTTCTTTTTCCCCCCATTCATAAATAATCATCATTCCCAGTTCTCAAAATCTGTCGTACAGCTGTCTCTGTTCCATTTTAAATTTACTGCAGTACCCATACTAAATGTAAGAAATGTAACAAAAAAACTAGAGGGATTTGTTAATCCTAAGCCCAGCCCTTTCTCTTTATTATATAAAATACTTATTCTAATGGACTTTAAACAAGAACCCCAATATGCCATAAAAACAACCTTCTAATGCTATTCTTTCCAACTACTTTGGTAACACATACACCTCTCAAATATAGTCTATCTTTCCCCAGAAATGGAATAGATCCAATAATTTTTTTTCCTTAAACATAAGTTGTACATTTTCTGTAATTTTATTACTTCTTGTAAATCCTGAGGTACTCCTTCTCATCGGATTTCTGTAACTTCTTCATCCCTGAAATTTATACCCCAAACTTTCATTTCTTTCAGGTTAAGGTAAATACCACCCATTCTGATTAAATTCCTGTGCTCTCTACTTTTTCTTTACTGATACTTAATACTACCTTCTGCAATGCATCCATTAAAACTGCATTTTTTCAGTCACCCAGTGTTTGGTCTTTACTAGGGAGGGTGGCCTAATGGTTAAGGTGTTTGCCTTACAAACACAGAGTACAGGGTTTGAATCTCACAGGGGATAATTGGCTAGGCTTGAAATGGCTCGCAAGGGCAGTTAGCCTAATACTAACCTATGAAACCTATGAACATAATTCATTATAAAGGAATGATGACTTGGCCTAAATGCTATTTATTTATTTAACATTTGTTAACCAGGAAAGTCTGACTTGGAACAAGCTAATTTTCAGCAGATGCCCAGGGAGAAACATTCCAGATGCATGTCTTTGTAATGTGGGAGGAAACTGGAGCAGCCAGAGGAAACCCACATGAACACAGGGAGGACATGCAGACTCCAAACAGAAGGCATCCCAGCTGTGAATTGAACCAGAGAACTTCTTGCTGTGAGGCGACAATGCTACTGCTGCACCACTGTGCTGTCTGATATACTTATACTTTTACTTATACTATACTTCAGCTCCACTCATCTCTTACTTCAATTTTCCCATCACTCCATTTATTATTATTCCAAATAATATTGCGTTTAAAGGACATCCTTGCTAGTTGCCTTATTAGCTTTAATAGTCCACCATACCCATCCATTAACTAATTGTTGCAACCCTTTAAGAAAATGTAACACTTTCTGTTGTACCTCATATTCCAACATTCACCACGGCCCTCCATGAGCTATATTATTATAAGCTTTGTAAATATTATATTCAACACCGTTATCCTGCAGTTCTCCTTTTATGATACCTTTAATTTACTTCTTTGGTTGTTGCTGTTTTCCTCATATTCTTCTTTTCACATCATAAACTTGGTATCCTATTTATTGCGTTTCTATTTTTGTAAACCTGTCTTGTAAAATGCTTGTCATAATTTTATAATCTATGTTTCCTAAAGCTACAGGCCTCCAGTTCTCAAGCTTTGCCTTGTCATTTTTACAAAGTAATTATTAGTTCACCTCAAATACTTCTATCATTTAATTCATCATCAAACTATTTGCTAAACATTTCTAAAAAATATTTATTTTCTTCACGCTTCTTTTTATAAAATTAATATACAGTAGCATGTTCTCCTGACACAGTATCTCTTTCCCTAACTTATTATTTTTCCAACTTTTCTAACCAAGCCCTCTATTTGTCTCTGTACATTTCTTATAAATATCTCTCACCCACCCCCAATCTCCCATCTCATGTTCTCAGTTTATTTGCTAGTCACCCTTTACTTCACATATGTTATTTTCATTATATTATAAAATGATTCACTTCAAACGTGTCCCTCCAAATACATTACTAATTACATAAGTTCTCTCAGTATATTATATTGTCTCCTTTTCTTCCCTTCTATTGCCATGTCATGGTTTTGATGTTTCTCAGCATATATGCCCATTCCACAAATGTGCCATCTCCAAATAAACTGATGTGCATTTCATTTTATAATTAACCCGCCATTCCGTCATATTCTTAATATTATTTTTTTTATATTCCAGAAATAGCATTTTTTTTCTTTCTGTAGAATCTGTAAAGATACACACAACCCCATTAACTTTTTAATCACCTGACCATATGATGTTATCATTGTTTCTTCCCCAAATATGTCCACAATATTTATGGTCAGAAAATCCTACCATCATATTCACCCTATTGCTTCTTTTAAGCCTTTCCATAATACAAAAAACGTAACTATTTGATATTCTCAGGCTCATTAGTGCAAGTCTGAGAATAAAAAGATGGAATGATTGAAAATGTGAATGTGTATACTAAGTCTGAGAGTGTCATTGCTCAGAGGGTTCCATTTTCACTGCAGCACGGTGACCACAGAGCTGGTATAGATATGCTTTGAGGGGTGAGAGGCCTGCCCTCCCTCGTCAAGGATGCAGGTGGCAATTTTAAAAGAAGAACAGTAATATCTGACATCTACTGTCATGTATTTCCAGATTTTTTTTTTGTAATTCCATGGCTCTCACTTACAAGTATTGGAATTATAACAGGAAGTCATACAGAAATCAATGTCTGCCTTGCATCCTTTCATGTAAGAAAACTGTCTTACCTTTCATGTTTTCATGTGAGAGTTCAGTATTCCAAACCTACTTGATTTTATTTTCCAGTCAACATTCTTTTCCTTCTTAAATGGCAATTAGTGCCTCATACTACTATAGTATCCATGTTTATCCCTGTGTACTTTCACTTACACGTAATGAATTAATGTTTCATACTACTATAGCATCCATTTTTATCCCCGTGTGAGTTCACACACATGCAATGAATTAATGCCTCATACTACTATAGTATCCATGTTTATCCCTGTGTAATTTCACATACATGTAATGAATTAATGTCTCGTACTACTATAGCATCCATGTTTATCCCTGTGTACTTTCACATACACATAATGAATTAATACCTCGTACTACTATAGTATCCATGTTTATCCCTGTGTAATTTCACATACATGTAATGAATTAATGTCTCGTACTACTATAGCATCCATGTTTATCTCTGTGTACTTTCACATACACGTAATGAATTAATGTCTCGTACTACTATAGTATCCATGTTTATCCCTGTGTACTTTCACATACATGCAATGAATTAATGTCTCGTACTACTATAGTATCCATGTTTATCCCTGTGTACTTTGAAATACACGTAATGAATTAATGTCTCGTACTACTATAGCATCCATGTTTATCACTGTGTACTTTCACATACATGTAATGAATTAATGCCTCATACTACTATAGTATCAATGTTTATCCCTGTGTACTTTCACATACATGTAATGAATTAATGTCTCGTACTACTATAGTATCCATTTTTATCCCTGTGTAATTTCACATACACGTAATGAATTAATGCCTCATACTATTATAGTATCCATGTTTATCCCTGTGTACTTTTACATACATGTAATGAATTAATGTCTCATACTACTATAGTATCCATGTTTATCCCTGTGTACTTTCACATACACATAATGAATTGATGTCACGTACTACTATGGCATCCATGTTTATCCCTGTGTAATTTCACTTACACGTAATGAATTAATGCCTCGTACTACTATAGTATCCATGTTTATCACTGTGTACTTTCACATACACGTAATGAATTAATGTCTTGTACTGCTATAGTATCTATGTTTATCCCTGTGTACTTTCACTTACTTGTAATGAATTGATGTCTTATACTACTATAACATCCATGTTTATCCCTGGGTACTTTCACATACACGTAATGAATTAATGTCTCATACTAAAAAAGCATCCATGTTTATCCCTGTGTACTTTTCCATACACATAATGAATTTATATCTCGTACGACTATAGTATCCATGTTTATCCTGGTGCACTTTCAAATACACGTAATGAATTAATGCCTTGTACTACTATAGTATCCATGTTTATCCCTGTGTACTTTCACATTCACGTAATGAATTAATGTCTCGTACTACTATAGTATCCATGTTTATCCCTGTGTACTGTCACATACATGTAATGAATTAATGTCTCCTACTACTATAGTATCCATGTTTATCCCTGTGTATTTTCACATACATGTAATGAATTAATGCCTCATACTACTATAGTATCCATGTTTATCCCTGTGTAATTTCACATACATGTAATGAATTAATGTCTCATACTACTATAGTATCCATGTTTATCCCTGTGTACTTTCACATACATGTTCATAGGTTCATAGGTTCATAGGTTCATACTAGGCTATCTGCCCTAGGGCATTTATAAGCCTAGCCAGAATGTGTTTGGCTTTCACCACCCATTTTAAATTTATTTTGTTATGCCCTTTTTCGAGGTTAGTATACTGTGCCTGTCTAACAGTGACACAGAAGTGATACCCGGGGTAAACCTACGATCTCCCATCCACTCATCAAGATTCTTCTTGAAGAGAGTCAATGAGGGACTCTGCCTAACCTGGACTGGGATTTTATTCCAGAGTGAAGGGAGCCTCTGGGTTATGAATCTGTCCCTCCAGCATGTCCTATTTATTTCAGTGCTGAGGTTCAAGTCTCTTGAGCGCATAGCTTGATGGGATTTGGATTTTCTGAGATGCAACATGTCCATTAATTCCAGGTTGGACATGGCTTTATACGTGAGGCACAGATCGCCTCTGAACAGGCGGTATGCCACTGAGTAGAGCTGGAGTTTCTTTAACCGGGCAGCATATGGCATCTGTTTGAGCCCTTTGATCCTCTTGGTGAGGTACTTTTGGGGTCTTTCCAGTTGCTGCAGGTGTCTGGTAAGGTACATCCCAAAAGGGGAATTGTACTCAATTATGAGCCTGATGAGGGATGAGTAAAGAGGCACGATGACCTCCCCTGATCTAGATGTGAATCCCTTCATGATTAGGTGGGCTAAATAAAATGTTTATCTAACCACTTTGGCCACGTGGTTGTCAAATGAGAGATTGCTATCAACTTGGGTCCCCAGGTCCCTAATTACTTCTTCTGTACTTAATGGATTACCACCTATGTGGTAATTTGTGGGCACTTTCTTTTTGCCAAAGGGGATGACTATACACTTTTTGGCATTTAGCTTGAGGCCATGGCTCTGGCACCAGTTGTCTGTTTCTATGAGGCCCTTTTGGAGGATGCTTGTGTCGGCTGGAGAGTCGATTATGGAGCCCAGTTTGCAGTCATCTGCAAACTTGGTCAGCCACAGTCCTTCCGTGTTGGCCTGTACCTCCGAGAAATATATACCGAACAAGAGAGGTCCCAGGACTGAGCCTTGTGGGACACCATTTGTAACTGGTTTGGAGTCTGACATGGCTCCAGCAATTCTAACCATGTGGGTTCTGTCCTTGAGCCAGTTTGCAATCCATCTAGTGACATAGGGGTTTATATTTAAGCTGGTGAGCTTATCTATAATGCCCGAGTGGGGTATTGTATCGAAGGCTTTTGAGAGGTCCAGGTAGGCTGTGTGGACCACCTTCCCCTCGTCAATGGCCTTGGTGACTGTTTCAAAGAAATCAGCCAGGTTTAAGAGGCAGGATCTGCCCTTAACAAAGCCGAACTGGGTAGGATCCAGTGTCTGTAGGTCCCCGATATCTTTATTTATGAGGTCCATGATGATCTTTTCCACAGCTTTGCAGACCAAGCTAGTCAGGCTTATGGGGCGATAGTTTCCAGGATCTGTTGAGGCACCACCTTTATGGAGAGGGACCACTGTTGCTGTACGCCACTCTTTGGGCACATATCCTGTAGTAAGGCTGAGATTGAACAGTAGTTTTATGTTTGGGTTTAGCTCTTCTTGGAGTTCATGTAGGACACAGCCAGGGACACCGTCTGGTCCCATTGATGCTGTGTTTTTTTGCTTTGGAGAGGGCGGCTCTTACCTGAGCATCTGAGATGTCAGGGGGGCAGCACTCTGCTGGGATAGATATTTGCCCTTTTGGTGGGGAGGGGGGGGAGTTTGCGCTGAATCTGTCAGCTAGGATGTTGGCAATGTCTGCGGGTTCGGTGTATTTTTTGTCATTTTGGACTAATTCTGAGCATATCTGGGAATTACCACCCAGGTTCCTAACATAACTAAAGAAAGCCTTGTGATTATCCTTAGTGTCCTGTGCAATTTTTCTCTTGAAGCTGGCCTTAGACAATTTTATGATTGCCCATAGTTTTTTGCTAATGCTGATCAGTGATGCCTTCCCTTTTTGGGATTTTGCTCTATCATTTAGTAGCTTCCTCCTTCTATTGTATAGTTTGTTTATGGCTGTGGTCCACCAGACAGGACGTCTGCCTTTGGAGGATTGGGTCTTGGTTTTATTTGGGATCTCATGATCCATGCATTCCTGAAGGTGTTCATAGAATGTGTTTATAAAGGATTCTGCGGTCTGGGCCGTATTTTCCACAGGCCCAGGGGCTTTGAAGGATTCCACCTTGGTTTTGAGGAGTGTGAAATTTGCTTTAGAGAAGTTTTTCACTGTGGTTTTCTGGGCAGGGGCTGGGGTCGGGATGTGAATATCCAGTGAGATTAGTTTATGGTCTGATCTTACCAGTGAGGGATACACTTTTGGTCTGGAGCATAGAGTCCCCATGTTGGTGATGATCAGGTCCAGTATGTTTTCCCCTCTTGTGGGAGTGGTAACAAGTTGTTCCATAGCATTTGAGTTTATAAATTCTAGGAACCTTTGGGCTAGGGTGTTGGAGCTAGAGTAATGCTCCCAGTCTATGTTTGGGTAGTTGAAGTCGCCCAATATAATGGTGTTTGGAAAGACCTTCATATTTTCCAGTGTTCTCAGAAAGGCCGAATGGGGTTCCTGGGTTTAGGAGGGTGGTCTGTAGCAGGCTATAAACTGGAAGGCAGTTTTACCCACTGTTAGTTGCACATGGATAGTCTCTGATGCTTCGTGCTTTGCCACCAACCTGGAGGTGTGGGTATCTTTGATGAATATCGATACTCCCCCTCCTTTTGTGGTTCGGTCCAAGTTTTGGGGCCAAAAAGCATGGTATGAGGTATAACCTGGTAGTGCTGGGGTGCTCTTGGGAGCCCTGAACCAGGTTTCTGTTACTGCACAGATATCGATGTTCTCCATGCTAAGGAGAGTTTTGAGTGCGTGCATCTTGAGGTTTAGACTTCTGGCATTGAGTAGCATTACTCTTAGTTTCTTATCCCTTGTGATACCTATGGAGGTGGGTTTGTCTTTTGAGCCTTGCCTAAAAAAGGCACTATGGGGGTAGCAAGAGCCTTTGCCAATATCCAAAAGCCCAGGGGTGACAGGTGCAAGCTGTCCCTAATGAAGCATCGTGGCTTGTCGAGCTTGTCATATCATCCCAAGTTGACAGGCATTGGATCCCCTTTGAATGACACCAGTACTTAAGCCAGTTGTTGAAATTGATCATCTTGTCTTCATATTGTGGCATCATTCTTGGTGAGGGTAAGATGCTACTCAAGGACAGGGTCATACCGGCCTGGGCTACATGCTCAGAGAGCTCCTTTATGTCTCTTTTCATGTAGTCCAGGGAGGTACGTCTCAGGTCATTCACACCAGCATGGACAATGACTGAGTCATATTTGTACTTGCCTTGGAGTGACCTGAGTGCTTGTGTTATGTGGTGGATCCTAGCGCCCGACAGGCTGCTCACCATGACCCTCTCCTTGTTCAGCCTGGTGAGCGGGACGTCAGTGTGCCTGACGATAGAGTCACCTATTACAAGTGTATCAGGTGTGTTGTTTAGTCTTAAGGGCTGTGACTGTTCGGCACACTGGCTTTGTGAGATATGTGTTGCACGTGTTTTGTTTTGGGGTAGTGGTTGCTTGGGTGTCTGCTTTGGAGGTCTCTGCTGCTTAGGCAGATCTTTATTTAGAGCCTCCGAGTATGTTTTTGTGTGATTATATGTTTGGTTTGCTGTCTTGGTAGGTCTATGTGAGACTGGAATTGTAGTGAGTGTGGTTTCCTTCTCCTCCTGACTGGTTATGCCAGTACTGAGTTGAGAGAGCTTAGCCTCCAGTTTGTCTATATGGTTGCATCTCTCACATGTGTTGGAATTTGTTGGGAGGAGAAGAGTGTTGTCTGTGTACATGAGGCAGTTGTAACATTGCCTCAAGATTCCCAGATTCACCAGCTGGACCAGAGAGGAGATTGGCAACTGACCTTTGGACATGCTAGAATAATATTGGGAATTCCTTAATAATTGAAAACAAGGACCAGTGAGGAGTGAGGGTGTAGTGCTTTTAATTTTTAGTGCTGACTTATATAATTGCTTTAGCGAGCAAGTGCCAGGTAACTTAAGTGCAATGTGTTACAGGTAACTTAAATGCAAAAATGACAAACAGTAACTTTCTTTCAAGTGAAACAAGGAAATAAGTACAGTAAGCAATGCAGATATCACTAGTGATCCACTGAAGAGCTGGGAAGCCGTGTATTAGGTGGAATTAGCGTTCCAGGGAAATAACAAACAAACAGCAAGCATATAAACAAAGCTAGATTCAGCAGGCCTGGATATAGTCTATGCTACAGCAAACAAGGTGTACCAGTTTCAGTAAGATACAGTTCAGATATTCAGGCACTATAAACCTTTAACCAGAAATTCTCAGCTCAGAAGGGCAGAGTCCAGCCTCTTCTCCCACAAGAGTGCAGACCACAAACCTTCTTAATGTAAAATAACTGGCCTGAAGCCCAAGTGCTTAAACCAGAACTAATACACTTTAAGAATAACAGACACTGGGCTCTCAATCAGCATTTCCCAACTTAGAAGGATGAAAGCTACCTGTCCTGCCACCACAGTGCATGCCACAAACCTTCCTAATGTAAAACAACTGGTCTGAAGCCCAAGTGCTTAATCAAAAATACTTAGAATGATAGCTACACTTTAATCAAGTTACTACCAAGCAGTAATAAATGCAATTGAATACTTTAAAGAATCCTGGATTAGTGCTCAAGTTACACAAATAAGGCTAGATCCAGCAGGCCCAAATCCAGTCTATGCCACAGCAAACAAGGCGCACCAACTTCAGTAAGAAGCAGTTCAGATATGCATGTACTATAAGCCTTTAACCAGAAATTCCCAGCTCAGAAGGGCAGAGTCCAGCCTCTCCTCCCACAAGAGTGCAGACCACGAACCGTCTTAATGTAAAATAACTGGCCTGAAAGCCCAAGTGCTTAAACCAGAATTAATACACTTTTAGAATAACAGACACTGAGCCCTCAATCAGCAGTTCCCAACCTAGAAGGATGTAAGCTACCTGTTCTGCCACTACAATGCAGACCACAAACCCTCTCATTGCAAAACAACTGGTCCGAAGCCCAAGTGTTTAAACCAAAAGGCTTAGAATGAGTTACACCAAGCAGTAATAAATACAACTGAGTACTTTTAAGATGATGCAAAAGTAAAATAAAGTAGGTAGAAACACAAGTACAGTAAAAGCAGATGAAAATGTTTGTTTTTTGTTTTTTTTTGTTTTTTTTTTCTGAACAAGTGCTGAGATCAAAGAAACAGATTTGAGTGCTGAAACTAGAAAACTGCCTAGTTATAAAAAAAACTAAGCTAGAAGACTTCCCTCCAACACAGAAGGGCTTGGGGGCTCAGAAGCCTACAAATAGTCTGTACTGCTTAACAGGAAAGCAGGAAACAAGCTTAAATTTTTTTTTCTGTTTCCCCGATGCTCTCTTTGTACACAGTAGTGCCTGAAATCAGAATATGATATCACTGCACTCAGGTGAGTGAGCAAATGAGATGGGCCCAGAAGGAGTATCCAAACACAAATTTACAAGAGGGGCGGGCAGTTTCAAGGCCACTAAGATTGACACCAAAACAAAAACAGGGAAGGTGGGTGGGACTAACTGAAGAGCAGAGTCAAAACTTCCAGTTCAGTTAATATTCTTGCAACACACAGTTAAAATCAATTTAAATACTGTATTTTTTTTGAAAAAAAGTTCAGATAAAGGTACTTAAATTCTCTTATATGTCCAGTTGAATACAGCAAGTTCTTAGCCTGCCAAAGCTGAGGTTTTTAAGCAGAAAATATTTCACACTGTACCACTTAAATAGGCAAGGACAGGAAATCAAAGAATGTGGCTACCCCCACACCTGTAATTACTAGCAAATAACAAAATTCAGCAAACACTGACTAACTTCCAGTACACTTAATATTCCTGCAACACACAGTTAAAATCAATTTAAATACTGTATTTTTTGAAAAAAAAGTGCAGATAAAGGTACTTAAATTCTTTTATATGTCCAGTTGAATACAGCTAGTTCTTAGCCGGCCAAAGCTGAGGTTTTTAAGCAGAAAATATTTCACACTGTACCACTTAAATAGGCAAGGACAGGAAATCAAAGAATGTGGCTACCCCACACCTGTAATTACTAGCAAATAACAAAATTCAGCAAACACTGACTAACTTCCAGTTCAGTTAATATTCCTGCAACACAGTTAAAATCAATTTAAATACTGTATTTTTTGAAAAAAAAAAGTGCAGATAAAGGTACTTAAATTCTTTTATATGTCCAGTTGAATACAGCAAGTTCTTAGCCGGCCAAAGCTGAGGTTTTTAAACAGAAAATATTTCACACTGTACCACTTAAAAAGGCAAGGACAGGAAATCAAAGAATGTGGCTACCCCCACACCTGTAATTACTAGCAAATAACAAAATTCAGCAAACACTGACTAACTTCCAGTTCAGTTAATATTCCTGCAACACACAGTTAAAATCAATTTAAATACTGTATTTTTTTTTAAAAAAAAAAGTGCAGATAAAGGTACTTAAATTCTCTTATACGTCCAGTTGAATACAGCAAGTTCTTAGCCGGCCAAAGCTGAGGTTTTTAAGCAGAAAATATTTCACACTGTACTACTTAAATAGGCAAGGACAGGAAATCAAAGAATCTGGCTACCCCCACACCTGTAATTACTAGCAAATAACAAAATTCAGCAAACACTGACTAACTTCCAGTTCAGTTAATATTAATGCAACACATAGTTAAAATCAATTTAAATACTGTATTTTTTAAAAAAAAAAAAAGTGCAGATAAAGGTACTTAAATTCTCTTATACGTCCAGTTGAATACAGCAAGTTCTTAGCCGGCCAAAGCTGAGGTTTTTAAGCAGAAAATATTTCACACTGTACCACTTAAATAGGCAAGGACAAAAAAATCAAAGAATGTGGCTGCCCCCACAACTGTAATTACTAGCAAATAACAAAATTCAGCAAACACTGACTAACTTCCAGTTCAGTTAATATTAATGCAACACATAGTTAAAATCAATTTAAATACTGTATTTTTTTGAAAAAAAAAGTGCAGATAAAGGTACTTAAATTCTCTTATACGTCCAGTTGAATACAGCAAGTTCTTAGCCGGCCAAAGCTGAGGTTTTTAAGCAGAAAATATTTCACACTGTACCACTTAAATAGGCAAGGACAGGAAATCAAAGAATGTGGCTACCCCCACACCTGTAATTACTAGCAAATAACACAATTCAGCAAACACTGACTAACTTCCAGTTCAGTTAATATTCCTGCAACAAACAGTTAAAACCAATTTAAATACTGTATTTTTTTGAAAAAAAAAGTGCAGATAAAGGTACTTAAATTCTCTTACACGTCCAGTTAAATACAGCAAGTTCTTAGCCGGCCAAAGCTGAGGTGAGATGTAATGAATTAATATCTCGTACTACTATAGTATCCATGTTTATCCCCGAGCAATTTCAAATACACGTAATGAATTAATGTCTCGTACTAGTATAGTATCCATGTTTATCCCTGTGTACTTTCACATACACGTAATGAATTAATGTCTCATACTACTATAGTATCCATGTTTATCCCTGTGTACTTTCACATACATGTAATGAATTAATATCTCGTACTACAATAGTATCCATGTTTATCCCCGTGTAATTTCACATACACGTAATGAATTACCATCTCGTACTACGATAGTATACATTTTTATCCCTGTGTAATTTCACATACATGTAATGAATTAATGCCTCATACTATTATAGTATCCATGTTTATCCCTTTGTACTTTTACATACACGTAATGAATTAATGTCACATACTACTATAGTAACCATGTTTATCCCTATGTACTTTCACATAGACATAATGAATTAATGTCTCTTACTATTATAGTATCCATGTTTATCCCTGTGTACTTTCACATACACATAATGAATTAATGTCTCGTACTACTATGGTGTCCATGTTTATCCCTGTATAATTTCACTTACACGTAATGAATTAATGCCTCGTACTACTATAGTATCCATGTTTATCACTGTGTACTTTCACATACACGTAATGAATTAATGTCTTGTACTACTATAGTATCTATGTTTATCCCTTCATACTTTCACAAACTTGTAATGAATTGATGTCTTATACTACTATAACATCCATATTTATCCCTGTGTACTTTCACATACACGTAATGAATTTATGTCTCTTACGACTATAGTATCCATGTTTATCCGGGTGTACTTTCACATACATGTAATGAATTAATGCCTCATACTACTATAGTATCCATGTTTATCCCTGTGTACTTTCACATGCACATAATGAATAAATGACTCATACTACTATAGTATCCATGTTTAACCCTGTGTACTTTTACATACATGTAATGAATTAATGTCTTATACTGCTATAGTATCCATGTTTATCCCTGTGTACTTTCACATACATGTAATGAATTAATGTCTCATACTACTATAGTAACCATGTTTTTCCCCATGTAATTTCCCATACACGTAATGAATTAATGTCTCGTATTACTATAGTATCCATGTTTATCCCTGTGTACTTTCACATACACGTAATGAATTAATGTCTTGTACTACTATAGTATCTATGTTTATCCCTGTGTACTTTCACATACATGTAATGAATTAATGTCTCATACTACTATAGTATCCATGTTTTTCCCCTTGTAATTTCACAATAATGTCTCGTACTACTATAGTATCCATGTTTATCCCTGTGTACTTTCACATACACGTAATGAATTAATGTCTCGTACTACTATAGTATCCATGTTTATCCCTGTGTACTTTCACATACACGTAATGAATTAATGTCTCGTACTACTATAGTATCTATGTTTATCCCTATGTACTTTCACATGCACATAATGAATTAATGTATCGTACTACTATAGTATCTATGTTAATCCCTGTGTACTTTCACATACACATAATGAATTAATGTATCGTACTACTATAGTGTGCATGTTTATCCGTGTGTACTGTCACATACACATAATGAATTAATGTCTCGTACTACTATAGTATCCATGTTTATCCCTGTGTATTTTCACATACATGTAATGAATTAATGCCTCGTACTACTATAGTATCCATGTTTATCCCTGTGTAATTTCACATATATGTAATGAATTAATGTCTCGTACTACTATAGTATCCATGTTTATCCCTGTGTACGTTCACATACATGTAATGAATTAAGAACTCGTACTACTATAGTATCCATGTTTATCCCCGAGCAATTTCACATACACGTAATGAATTAATGTCTCGTACTACTATAGTATCCATGTTTATCCCTGTGTACTTTCACATACACATAATGAATTAATGTCTCGTACTACTATAGTATCCATGTTTATCCCCGTGTAATTTCACATACACGTAATGATTTAATATCTTGTACTACTATAGTATCCATGTTTATCCCTGTGTACTTTCACATACATGTAATGAATTAATATCTCGTACTACTATAGTACCATATTTATCCCTGTGTAATTTCACATACACGTAATGAATTAATGTCTCGTACTACTATAGCATCCATGTTTATCCCTGTGTACTTTCACATACATGTAATGAATTAATGTCTCGTACTACTATAGTAACCATGTTTATCCCTATGTACTATCACATACACATATTGAATTAATGTATCGTACTACTATAGTATCCATGTTTATCCCTGTGTACTTTCAAATACATGTAATGAATTAATGTCTCATACTACTATAGCATCCATGTGTATCCCTGTGCACTTTCACTTACATGTAATGAATTAATGTCTCGTACTACTATAGCATCCATGTTTGTCCCTGTGTACTTTCACATACATGTAATGAATTAATGTCTCATACTACTATAGTATTCATGTCTATCCCGTGTACTTTCACAAACATGTAAGGAATTAATGTCTCGTACTACTATAGTATCCATGTTTATCCCTGTGTACTTTCACATACATGTAATGAATTAATGCCTCGTACCACTGTACCATCCATGTTTATCCCTGTCTACATTCACATACATGTAATGAATTAATGTCTTGCACTACTATAGCATCCATGTTTATCCTCATGTACTTTCACATACACGTAATGAATTAATGCCTCCTTCTACTATATTATCCATGTTTATCCCCGTGTAATTTCACATACATGTAATGAATTAATGTCTTGTACTGATATAGCATACATGTGTATCCATGTGTACTTTCACATACATGTAATGAATTAATGTCTCATCCTAATATAGCATCCATGTGTATCCTGGTGTGCTTTCACATACATGTAATGAATTAATGTCTCATACTACTATAGTAACCATGTTTTTCCCCATGTAATTTCCCATACACGTAATGAATTAATGTCTCGTACTACTATAGTATTCATGTTTATCCCTGTGTACTTTCACATACACGTAATGAATTAATGTCTTGTACTACTATAGTATCTATGTTTATCCCTGTGTACTTTCACATAGACATAATGAATTAATGTCTCTTACTATTATAGTATCCATGTTTATCCCTGTGTACTTTCACATACACATAATGAATTAATGTCTCATACTACTATGCCGTCCATGTTTATCCCTGTATAATTTCACTTACACGCAATGAATTAATGCCTCGTACTACCATAGTATCCATGTTTATCACTGTGTACTTTCACATACACGTAATGAATTAATGTCTTGTACTGCTATAGTATCTATGTTTATCCCTTCATACTTTCACATACTTGTAATGAATTGATGTCTTATACTACTATAACATCCATATTTATCCCTGTGTACTTTCACATACACGTAATGAATTTATGTCTCTTACGACTATAGTATCCATGTTTATCCGGGTGTACTTTCACATACACGTAATGAATTAATGCCTCATACTACTATAGTATCCATGTTTATCCCTGTGTACTTTCACATGCACATAATGAATAAATGACTCATACTACTATAGTATCCATGTTTAACCCTGTGTACTTTCACATTCACGTAATGAATTAATGTCTTATACTGCTATAGTATCCATGTTTATCCCTGTGTACTTTCACATACATGTAATGAATTAATGTCTCATACTACTATAGTAACCATGTTTTTCCCCATGTAATTTCCCATACACGTTATGAATTAATGTCTCGTACTACTATAGTATCCATGTTTATCCCTGTGTACTTTCACATACACGTAATGAATTAATGTCTTGTACTACTATAGTATCTATGTTTATCCCTGTGTACTTTCACATACATGTAATGAATTAATGTCTCATACTACTATAGTATCCATGTTTTTCCCCGTGTAATTTCACAATAATGTCTCGTACTACTATAGTATCCATGTTTATCCCTGTGTACTTTCACATACACGTAATGAATTAATGTCTCGTACTACTATAGTATCCATGTTTATCCCTATGTACTTTCACATGCACATAATGAATTAATGTATCCTACTACTATAGTATCTATGTTAATCCCTGTGTACTTTCACATACACATAATGAATTAATGTATCGTACTACTATAGTGTGCATGTTTATCCCTGTGTACTGTCACATACACGTAATGAAATAATGTCTCATACTACTATAGTATCCATGTTTATCCCTGTGTATTTTCAAATACATGCAATGAATTAATGCCTCGTACTACTATAGTATCCATGTTTATCCCTGTGTACGTTCACATACATGTAATGAATTAAGAACTCGTACTACTATAGTATCCATGTTTATCCCCGAGCAATTTCACATACACGTAATGAATTAATGTCTCGTACTACTATAGTATCCATGTTTATCCCTGTGTACTTTCACATACACATAATGCATTAATGTCTCGTACTACTATAGTATCCATGTTTATCCCCGTGTAATTTCACATACACGTAATGATTTAATGTCTCGTACTACTATAGTATCCATGTTTATCCCTGTGTACTTTCACATACATGTAATGAATTAATATCTCGTACTACTATAGTATCCATGTTTATCCCCGTGCAATTTCACATACATGTAATGAATTAATGTCTCGTACTACTATAGTATCCATGTTTATCCCTGTGTACTTTCACATACATGTAATGAATTAATGTCTCATACTACTATAGTAACCATGTTTATCCCTATGTACTATCACATACACATATTGAATTAATGTATCGTACTACTATAGTATCCATGTTTATCCCTGTGTACTTTCAAATACATGTAATGAATTAATGTCTCATACTACTATAGCATCCATGTGTATCCCTGTGCACTTTCACTTACATGTAATAAATTAATGTCTCGTACTACTATAGCATCCATGTTTGTCCCTGTGTACTTTCACATACATGTAATGAATTAATGTCTCATACTACTATAGTATCCATGTCTATCCCGTGTACTTTCACAAACATGTAAGGAATTAATGTCCCGTACTACTATAGTATCCATGTTTATCCCTGTGTACTTTCACATACATGTAATGAATTAATGCCTCGTACCACTGTACCATCCATGTTTATCCCTGTCCACATTCACATACATGTAATGAATTAATGTCTTGTACTACTATAGCATCCATGTTTATCCTCATATACTTTCACATACACGTAATGAATTAATGCCTTGTACTGATATATTATCCATGTGTATCCATGTGTACTTTCACATACATGTAATGAATTAATGTCTCATACTAATATAGCATCCATGTGTATCCTGGTGTGCTTTCTCATACATGTAATGAATTAATGTCTCATACTACTATAGTAACCATGTTTTTCCCCATGTAATTTCCCATACACGTAATGAATTAATGTCTTGTACTACTATAGTATCCATGTTTATCCCTGTGTACTTTCACATACACGTAATGAATTAATGTCTTGTACTACTATAGTATCTATGTTTATCCCTGTGTACTTTCACATACATGTAATGAATTAATGTCTCATACTACTATAGTATCCATGTTTTTCCCCGTGTAATTTCACAATAATGTCTCGTACTACTATAGTATCCATGTTTATCCCTGTGTACTTTCACATACACGTAATGAATTAATGTCTTGTACTACTATAGTATCCATGTTTATCCCTATGTACTTTCACATGCACATAATGAATTAATGTATCGTACTACTATAGTATCTATGTTAATCCCTGTGTACTTTCACATACACATAATGAATTAATGTATCGTACTACTATAGTGTGCATGTTTATCCCTGTGTACTGTCACATACACGTAATGAATTAATGTCTTGTACTACTATAGTATCCATGTTTATCCCTGTGTATTTTCACATACATGTAATGAATTAATGCCTCGTACTACTATAGTATCCATGTTTATCCCCGTGTAATTTCACATACACGTAATGATTTAATATCTCATACTACTATAGTATCCATGTTTATCCCTGTGTACTTTCACATACATGTAATGAATTAATATCTCGTACTGCTATAGTATCCATGTTTATCCCCGTGCAATTTCACATACATGTAATGAATTAATGTCTCATACTACTATAGTAACCATGTTTATCCCTATGTACTATCACATACACATATTGAATTAATGTATCGTACTACTATAGTATCCATGTTTATCCCTGTGTACTTTCAAATACATATAATGAATTAATGTCTCATACTACTATAGCATCCATGTTTGTCCCTGTGTACTTTCACATACATGTAATGAATTAATGTCTCATACTACTATAGTATTCATGTCTATCCCGTGTACTTTCACAAACATGTAAGGAATTAATGTCTCGTACTACTATAGTATCCATGTTTATCCCTGTGTACTTTCACATACATGTAATGAATTAATGCCTCGTTCCACTGTACCATCCATGTTTATCCCTGTCTACATTCACATACATGTAATGAATTAATGTCTTGCACTACTATAGCATCCATGTTTATCCTCATGTACTTTCACATACACGTAATGAATTAATGCCTCCTTCTACTATATTATCCATGTTTATCCCCGTGTAATTTCAAATACATGTAATGAATTAATGTTTTGTACTGATATAGCACCCATGTGTATCCATGTGTACTTTCACATACATGTAATGAATTAATGACTCATACTAATACAGCATCCATGTGTATCCTGGTGTGCTTTCACATACATGTAATGAATTAATGTCTCATACTACTATAGTAACCATGTTTTTCCCCATGTAATTTCCCATACAAGTAATGAATTAATGTCTCGTACTACTATAGTATCCATCTTTATCCCTGTGTACTTTCACATACACGTAATGAATTAATGTCTTGTACTACTATAGTATCTATGTTTATCCCTGTGTACTTTCACATAGACATAATGAATTAATGTCTCTTACTATTATAGTATCCATGTTTATCCCTGTGTACTTTCACATACACATAATGAATTAATGTCTCGTACTACTATGGCGTCCATGTTTATCCCTGTATAATTTCACTTACACATAATGAATTAATGTCTCGTACTACTATAGTATCCATGTTTATCCCTGTGTACTTTCACATACACGTAATGAATTAATGTCTCATACTACTATAGTATCCATGTTTATCCCTATGTACTTTCACATGCACATAATGAATTAATGTATCGTACTACTATAGTATCTATGTTAATCCCTGTGTACTTTCACATACACATAATGAATTAATTTATCGTACTACTATAGTGACATGTTTAACCCTGTGTACTGTCACATACACGTAATGAATTAATGTCTCATACTACTATAGTATCCATGTTTATCCCTGTGTATTTTCAAATACATGTAATGAATTAATGCCTCGTACTACTATAGTATCCATGTTTATCCCTGTGTACGTTCACATACATGTAATGAATTAAGAACTCATACTACTATAGTATCCATGTTTATCCCCGAGCAATTTCACATACACGTAATGAATTAATGTCTCGTACTACTATAGTATCCATGTTTATCCCTGTGTACTTTCACATAAACATAATGCATTAATGTCTCGTACTACTATAGCATCCATGTTTATCCCCGTGTAATTTCACATATAAGTAATGATTTAATGTCTCGTACTACTATAGTATCCATGTTTATCCCTGTGTACTTTCACATACATGTAATGAATTAATATCTCGTACTACTATAGTATCCATGTTTATCCCCGTGCAATTTCACATACATGTAATGAATTAATGTCTCGTACTACTATAGTATCCATGTTTATCCCTGTGTACTTTCACATACATGTAATGAATTAATGTCTCGTACTACTATAGTAACCATGTTTATCCCTATGTACTATCACATATACATATTGAATTAATGTATCGTACTACTATAGTATCCATGTTTATCCCTGTGTACTTTCAAATACATGTAATGAATTAATGTCTCATACTACTATAGCATCCATGTGTATCCCTGTGCACTTTCACTTACATGTAATGAATTAATGTCTCGTTCTACTATAGCATCCATGTTTGTCCCTGTGTACTTTCACATACATGTAATGAATTAATGTCTCATACTACTATAGTATCCATGTCTATCCCGTGTACTTTCACAAACATGTAAGGAATTAATGTCCCGTACTACTATAGTATCCATGTTTATCCCTGTGTACTTTCACATACATGTAATGAATTAATGCCTCGTACCACTGTACCATCCATGTTTATCCCTGTCTACATTCACATACATGTAATGAATTAATGTCTTGTACTACTATAGCATCCATGTTTATCCTCATGTACTTTCACATACACGTAATGAATTAATGCCTCCTTCTACTATATTATCCATGTTTATCCCCGTGTAATTTCACATACATGTAATGAATTAATGTCTTGTACTGATATAGCACCCATGTGTATCCATGTGTACTTTCACATACATGTAATGAATTAATGTCTCATACTAATATAGCATCCATGTGTATCCTGGTGTGCTTTCACATACATGTAATGAATTAATGTCTCATACTACTATAGTAACCATGTTTTTCCCCATGTAATTTCCCATACACGTAATGAATTAATGTCTCGTACTACTATAGTATCCATGTTTATCCCTGTGTACTTTCACATACACGTAATGAATTAATGTCTTGTACTACTATAGTATCTATGTTTATCCCTGTGTACTTTCACATACATGTAATGAATTAATGTCTCATACTACTATATTATCCATGTTTTCCCTGTGTAATTTCACAATAATGTCTCGTACTACTATAGTATCCATGTTTATCCCTGTGTACTTTCACATACACGTAATGAATTAATGTCTCGTACTACTATAGCATCCATGTTTATCCCTATGTACTTTCACATGCACATAATGAATTAATGTATCGTACTACTATAGTATCTATGTTAATCCCTGTGTACTTTCACATACACATAATGAATTAATGTATCGTACTACTATAGTGTGCATGTTTATCCCTGTGTACTGTCACATACACGTAATGAATTAATGTCTTGTACTACTATAGTATCCATGTTTATCCCTGTGTATTTTCACATACATGTAATGAATTAATGCCTCGTACTACTATAGTATCCATGTTTATTCCTGTGTAATTTCACATACATGTAATGAATTAATGTCTCGTACTACTATAGTATCCATGTTTATCCCTGTGTACGTTCACATGCATGTAATGAATTAAGAACTCGTACTACTATAGTATCCATGTTTATCCCCGAGCAATTTCACATACACATAATGAATTAATGTCTCATACTACTATAGTATCCATATTTATCCCCGTGTGCTTTCACATACACATAATGAATTAATGTCTCATACTACTATAGCATCCATGTTTATCCCTGTGTACTTTCACATACACGTAATGATTTAATGTCTCGTACTACTATAGTATCCATGTTTATCCCTGTGTACTTTCACATACATGTAATGAATTAATATCTCATACTACTATAGTATCCATGTTTATCCCCGTGCAATTTCACATACACGTAATGAATTAATGTCTCGTACTACTATAGTATCCATGTTTATCCCTGTGTACTTTCACATAAACATAATGCATTAATGTCTCGTACTACTATAGCATCCATGTTTATCCCCGTGTAATTTCACATATAAGTAATGATTTAATGTCTCGTACTACTATAGTATCCATGTTTATCCCTGTGTACTTTCACATACATGTAATGAATTAATATCTCGTACTACTATAGTATCCATGTTTATCCCCGTGCAATTTCACATACATGTAATGAATTAATGTCTCGTACTACTATAGTATCCATGTTTATCCCTGTGTACTTTCACATACATGTAATGAATTAATGTCTCGTACTACTATAGTAACCATGTTTATCCCTATGTACTATCACATATACATATTGAATTAATGTATCGTACTACTATAGTATCCATGTTTATCCCTGTGTACTTTCAAATACATGTAATGAATTAATGTCTCATACTACTATAGCATCCATGTGTATCCCTGTGCACTTTCACTTACATGTAATGAATTAATGTCTCGTTCTACTATAGCATCCATGTTTGTCCCTGTGTACTTTCACATACATGTAATGAATTAATGTCTCATACTACTATAGTATCCATGTCTATCCCGTGTACTTTCACAAACATGTAAGGAATTAATGTCCCGCACTACTATAGTATCCATGTTTATCCCTGTGTACTTTCACATACATGTAATGAATTAATGCCTCGTACCACTGTACCATCCATGTTTATCCCTGTCTACATTCACATACATGTAATGAATTAATGTCTTGTACTACTATAGCATCCATGTTTATCCTCATGTACTTTCACATACACGTAATGAATTAATGCCTCCTTCTACTATATTATCCATGTTTATCCCGTGTAATTTCACATACATGTAATGAATTAATGTCTTGTACTGATATAGCACCCATGTGTATCCATGTGTACTTTCACATACATGTAATGAATTAATGTCTCATACTAATATAGCATCCATGTGTATCCTGGTGTGCTTTCACATACATGTAATGAATTAATGTCTCATACTACTATAGTAACCATGTTTTTCCCCATGTAATTTCTCATACACGTAATGAATTAATGTCTCGTACTACTATAGTATCCATGTTTATCCCTGTGTACTTTCACATACACGTAATGAATTAATGTCTTGTACTACTATAGTATCTATGTTTATCCCTGTGTACTTTCACATACATGTAATGAATTAATGTCTCATACTACTATATTATCCATGTTTTTCCCTGTGTAATTTCACAATAATGTCTCGTACTACTATAGTATCCATGTTTATCCCTGTGTACTTTCACATACACGTAATGAATTAATGTCTCGTACTACTATAGTATCCATGTTTATCCCTATGTACTTTCACATGCACATAATGAATTAATGTATCGTACTACTATAGTATCTATGTTAATCCCTGTGTACTTTCACATACACATAATGAATTAATGTATCGTACTACTATAGTGTGCATGTTTATCCCTGTGTACTGTCACATACACGTAATGAATTAATGTCTTGTACTACTATAGTATCCATGTTTATCCCTGTGTATTTTCACATACATGTAATGAATTAATGCCTCGTACTACTATAGTATCCATGTTTATTCCTGTGTAATTTCACATACATGTAATGAATTAATGTCTCGTACTACTATAGTATCCATGTTTATCCCTGTGTACGTTCACATGCATGTAATGAATTAAGAACTCGTACTACTATAGTATCCATGTTTATCCCCGAGCAATTTCACATACACATAATGAATTAATATCTCATACTACTATAGTATCCATGTTTATCCCTGTGTACTTTCACATACACATAATGAATTAATGTCTCATACTACTATAGTATCCATGTTTATCCCTGTGTAATTTCACATACACGTAATGATTTAATGTCTCGTACTACTATAGTATCCATGTTTATCCCTGTGTACTTTCACATACATGTAATGAATTAATATCTCATACTACTATAGTATCCATGTTTATCCCCGTGCAATTTCACATACACGTAATGAATTAATGTCTCGTACTACTATAGTATCCATGTTTATCCCTGTGTACTTTCACATACATGTAATGAATTAATGTCTCATACTACTATAGTAACCATGTTTATCCCTATGTACTATCACATACACATATTGAATTAATGTATCGTACTACTATAGTATCCATGTTTATCCCTGTGTACTTTCAAATACATGTAATGAATTAATGTCTCATACTACTATAGCATCCATGTGTATCCCTGTACACTTTCACTTACATGTAATGAATTAATGTCTCGTACTATTATAGCATCCATGTTTGTCCCTGTGTACTTTCACAAACATGTAAGGAATTAATGTCTCGTACTACTATAGTATCCATGTTTATCCCTGTGTACTTTCACATACATGTAAGGAATTAATGCCTCATACCACTGTACCATCCATGTTTATCCCTGTCTAGATTCACATACATGTAATGAATTAATGTCTTGTACTACTATAGCATCCATGTGTATCCCTGTGCACTTTCACTTACATGTAATGAATTAATGTCTCGTACTACTATAGCATCCATGTTTGTCCCTGTGTACTTTCACATACATGTAAAGAGTTAATGTCTCATACTACTATAGTATCCATGTCTATCCCGTGTACTTTCACAAACATGTAAGGAATTAATGTCTCGTACTACTATAGTATCCATGTTTATCCCTGTGTACTTTCACATACATGTAAGGAATTAATGCCTCGTACCACTGTACCATCCATGTTTATCCCTGTCTACATTCACATACATGTAATGAATTAATGTCTTGTACTACTATAGCATCCATGTATATCCTCATGTACTTTCACATACACGTAATGAATTAATGCCTCCTTCTACTATATTATCCATGTTTATCCCCGTGTAATTTCACATACATGTAGTGAATTAATGTCTTGTACTGATATAGCACCCATGTGTATCCATGTGTACTTTCACATACATGTAATGAATTAATCTCTCATACTAATATAGCATCCATGTGTATCCTGGTGTGCTTTCACATACATGTATTGAATTAATGTCTCATACTACTATAGTAACAATGTTTTTCCCCATGTAATTTCCCATACACGTAATGAATTAATGTCTCGTGCTACTATAGTATCCATGTTTATCCCTGTGTACTTTCTAATACACGTAATGAATTAATGTCTTGTACTACTATAGTATCTATGTTTATCCCTGTGTATTTTCACATACATGTAATGAATTAATGTCTCATACTACTATAGTATCCATGTTTTTCCCCGTGTAATTTCACAATAATGTCTCGGACTACTATAGTATCCATGTTTATCCCTGTGTACTTTCACATACACGTAATGAATTATTGTCTCGTAGTACTATAGTATCCATGTTTATCCCTATGTACTTTCACATGCACATAATGAATTAATGTGTCATACTACTATAGTATCTATGTTAATCCCTTTGTACTTTCACATACACATAATGAATTAATGTATCGTACTACTATAGTGTGCATGTTTATCCCTGTGTACTGTCACATTCACGTAATGAATTAATGTCTCGTACTACTATAGTATCCATGTTTATCCCTGTGTATTTTCACATACATGTAATGAATTAATGCCTCATACTACTATAGTATCCATGTTTATCCCTGTGTAATTTCACATACATGTAATGAATTAATGTCTCGTACTACTATAGTATCCATGTTTATCCCTGTGTACGTTCACATACATGTAATGAATTAAGAACTCGTACTACTATAGTATCCATGTTTATCCCCGTGTAATTTCACATACACGTAATGATTTAATGTCTTGTACTACTATAGTATCCATGTTTATCCCTGTGTACTTTCACATACATGTAATGAATTAATATCTCGTACTACTATAGTATCCATGTTTATCCCCGTGCAATTTCACATACACGTAATTAATTAATGTCTCGTACTACTATAGTATCCATGTTTATCCTTGTGTACTTTCACATATATGTAATGAATTAATATCTGGTACTACTATATTAACCATGTTTATCCCTATGTACTATCACATACACATATTGAATTAATGTATCGTACTACTATAGTATCCATGTTTATCCCTGTGTACTTTCAAATACATGTAATGAATTAATGTCTCATACTACTATAGCATCCATGTGTATCCATGTGCACTTTCACTTACATGTAATGAATTAATGTCTCGTACTACTATAGTATCAATGTTTATCCCTGTGTACTTTCACTTACATGTAATGAATTAATGCCTCATACCACTGTACCATCCATGTTTATCCCTGTCTACATTCACATACATGTAATGAATTAATGTCTTGTACTACTATAGCATCCATGTTTATCCTCATGTACTTTCACATACACGTAATGAATTAATGCCTCCTTCTACTATATTATCCATGTTATCCCCGTGTAATTTCACACACATGTAATGAATTAATGTCTTGTACTGATAATGCACCCATGTGTATCCATGTGTACTTTCACATACATGTATTGAATTAATGTCTCATACTAATATAGCATCCATGTGTAGCCCGGTGTGCTTTCACATACATGTAATGAATTAATGTCTCATACCAATATAGCATCCATGTTTATCCCTGTGTACTTTCACATACATGTAATTAATTAATCTCTCAAACTACTATAGCATCCATGTTTATCCCTGTGTACTTTCACATACGTGTAATGAATTAATGTCTCGTACTAATTTAGCATCCATGTGTATCTTTGTATACTTTCACATACATGTAATGAATTAATGTCTCATACTAATATAGCATCCATGTTTATCCCTGAGTACTTTCACATACATGTAATGAATTAATGACTTGTACTACTATAGCATCCCTCTTTATCCCTGTGTACTTTCACATACTTGTGATGAATTAATGTCTCATAGTAATTTAGCATTCATGTTTATCCCTGTGTACTTTCACATACATGTAATGAATTAAAGTCTCGTACTACTATAGTATCCATGTTTATCCCTGTGTACTTTCACATACAGGTATTGAATTAATGTCTCGTACAACTATAGTATCCATGTTTATCCCTGTGTAATTTCACATACATGTAATGAATTAATGCCTCATACCACTATAGTATCCATGTTTATCGCTGTGCACTTTCACATGCATGTAATGAATTAATGTCTCGTACTACTATAGTATCCATGTTTTATCTCTGTGTACTTTCACATACACGTAATGAATTAATGTCTCGTACTACTATAGTATCCATGTTTATCCCTGTGTAATTTCACATACATGTAATGAATTAATGTCTCGTACTAATATATCCATGTTTATCCCTGTGTAATTTCTGATACAAGTAATGAATTAATGTCTCGTACTACTATAGTATCCATGTTTATCCCAGTGTACTTTCACATACACATAATGAAGTAATGTCTCGTACTACTGTAGTAACCATGTTTATCCCTATGTACTTTCACATACACATAATGAATTGATCTATCGTACTACTATAGTATCCATGTTTATCCCTGTGTTCTTTCACTTACATGAAATGAATTAATGTCTCATACTACTATAGCATCGATGTGTATCCCTGTGTACTTTCGCATACATGTAATGCATTAATGCCTCATACTAATATAGCACCCATGTGTATCCCTGCATACTTTCACATACATGTAATGAATTAATGTCTCATACTAATATAGCATCCATGCATATCCCTGTGTACTTTCACATGCATGTAATGAATTAATGTCTCATACTAATATAGCATCCATGTTTATCCCTATGTACTTTCACATACATGTAATGAATTAATGGCTCCTACTACTAAACAATCCATGTTTATCCCTGTGTACTTTCACATACATGTAAGGAATTAATGTCTCGTACTACTATAGTATCCATGTTTATCCCTGTGTAATTTCACATACATGTAATGAATTAATGCCTCATACTACTATAGTATCCATGTTTATCCCTGTGTACTTTCACATACATGTAATGAATAATGCCTCGTACTACTATAGCATCCATGTTTTTCCTCGTGTACATTCACATACACATAATGAATTAATGCCTCATACTACCATAGCATCCATGTTTATCCCTGTGTACTTTCACATACATGTAATGAATTAATGTCTCGTACTACTATAGTATCCATGTTTATCCCTGTGTAATTTCACATACATGTAATGAATTAATGCCTCATACTACTAACGTATTCATGTTTATCCCTGTGTACTTTCACATACATGTAATGAATTAATATCTCGTACTACTATATTATCCATGTTTATCCCCGTGTACTTTCACATACATGTAATGAATTAATGTCTCATACTACTGAATTATCCATGTTTATCCCTGTGTACTTTCACATTTATGTAATCACTTAATGTCTCATACTACTGTAACATCCTTGTTTATCCCTGTGTACTTTCACATACACATAACAAATTACTGTCTCATACTAGTATAGCATCCATGTTTACCCCTGTGTACTTTCACATACATGTAATGAATTAATGTCTCACACTACTATAGTATCCATGTTTATCCCTATGTAATTTCACATACATGTAATGAATTAATGCCTCATACTACTATAGTATCCATGTTTATCCCTGTGTACGTTCACATACATGTAATGAATCAATGTCTCATACTAATATAGTAACCATGTTTATCCCTATGTAATTTCACATACATGTAATGAATTAATGTCTCATACTACTATAGCATCCATGTTTACCCCTGTGTACTTTCCCATACATGTAATGAATTAATGTCTCACACTACTATAGTATCCATGTTTATCCCTATGTAATTTCACATACATGTAATGAATTAATGTCTCATACTACTATAGCATCCATGTTTATCCCTGTGTACTTTCACTTACATGTAATGAAGTAGTGCGTCATACTACTATAGCATCCATGTTTATCCCTGTGTACTTTCACATACATGTAATGAATTAATGTCTCGTACTACTGAATTATCCATGTTTATCCCTGTGTACTTTCACATTTATGTAATCACTTAATGTCTCATACTACTGTAACATCCCTGTTTATCCCTGTGTACTTTCACATACACATAATGAATTACTGTCTCATGCTAGTATAGCATCCATGTTTACCCCTGTGAACTTTCACATACATGTAATGAATTAATGTCTCGCACTACTGTAGTATCCATGTTTATCCCTATGTAATTTCACATACATGTAATGAATTAATGCCTCATACTACTATAGTATCCATGTTTATCCCTATGTACTTTCACATACTTGTAATGAATTAATGTCTTATACTAATAAAGCATCCATGTTTATCCTGGTGTACTTTCAAATACACATAAGAATTAACTTCAGGTATTTTTCTCTTATACAGTAATTAAGCCTTTTGATCAAATGCCTTCACATTTACTTATACAGTGCAAATAACCTGTGCTTCCTGTGTTTCCATATAGGTACATTGGTGCTCTTTACGGATAACTGCTGCACAAATGTGAAACCCCGAACTATGAAGAACCCCCACTATTGAAATGTTACCCCTTTCCCTTTTTTGTATATTTTTTATTTAACTTGTCCTTTCCCTTTTTTGTATATTTTTTATTTAACTTGTCCTTTCCCTTTTTTACTGCTCTACCCCTTGATATAATCTAGTCCTCATTATCATATGCCTTTACTTTATAATTCATCATGCACATGGAACTGTGTTTTATCAATTCTTAGCGATACTCCTACTCAGCTTAATTTTCTCCCCCTCCCAGTTATATTATAAAATGATGAACAGCAGAATCCTGAGTATCAGAAATGCTGAAAACTACTGCTGACAACCCAGAAGAGTGAAAAAGTAAAGTATAAGGGTTTTTTGCATGGGGAGCAAGAGGCTCCACACGCTGAACCTAGGTAAATACCGACTCCATGGGTGCACCTACTCAAGAAGGGAATCACTCCTGGTGCACACTTAGAAATTGTACTGGCAGGTATTTCCTGTAGAAAAAAGTGACCAAGTTTTGTTTCTCGGTGTCTGGTGCTTTGGATTATTGACAGTCGATGATTTTCACATCGGTCACCTGTAGATATACTGCCTCCCACTTTCTCTGAATGTTCTATTCTTCACTTCCTACAATTTTCCTACTTTGCTGAGTAGTCACTTTTGTATCACCTTCTTCCATTTTTTTTTCATTTTCTTCACAATCGTACCATAACATTGCACAGTCTGATATTATATGCCCAGCGTCCGCACACATTACATCATTTTAATGCAGTTATTAATTAAGTAGTCATTAGTCCCACACCAATAACACATTTTTGCTGTCCCATGTATCTCTGACTCCCTTTTATATCTTCTGTATTTATAATACAAGGTGGGTATTTAACATCGTTGTTTACTTCCATTAAAGTGACTCAGACTTCCCCTGCACCATTCTGTATCCTTCTAGTGTCATATATTTTTTGTAATTAAATGAACACTCACTACATCAGTAAAACACCTGGATTGTCTTTCTCCTCGGGTCTCCACTGAAAATGGGTCTTTGCCTCAGCTAGACCAACCCGGTTAACAAATGACAATAAATAAAATAAATAAATAAAACACATTTATATATCATGTTCAGTAAGGATATTTCTTCTAAATGTCATGTGTATTTTTTTACCATAAAATTAAATGCCCCAGAAAAAGACATACCCCCGGATTCATGAATCTCGGCGCAAGGCCGGTGTAAAGCCTGCGCCGGCCGTGCGGTGTATAAATGGTGTAGTAGCACCATATGCATATTAATGAAGGTGCGCTGCCACCACATCCACGTGCATAGGACACATGCGCGAGTGCATGGGGCATTACTAAGCTGTGCCCGGAGGCGTGTCAATGTCGGCTGGCGGTGAACAACCTAAACTGATGAATATTATAGCCTGCCTGCAATAGTAATCGCACCTATCAGTGTCCGTGGATAATGAAACGTATGCAAAGCATGCAAGACAGTTCCCGGCCACACAAAATGGAGAACCAAACAGAAATGCACGCGACATAATATGAGTTACCGTCCATGGAACAAATTATATTTAAAATCGTGTGTCCGTAATGTACTGCACTGTCAGTAGTTATACCCAGTGGAAGTGAAGCGCATCATGCCAGCGCGCCGCCAATACACACGTCTAGCCCCATGGGCATGGTCACCAGCAGTCCCACAGTGGTAGTGATAGTACACAGCTGGGCAGTTGTGGCTATATAGCAACCGTAAAGAAACCTGACAGTCCAAATTGTATACCAAACACACACAAACATATGTATATTAAAATGTGCTATACACATGAACAGGAACGTAACCGTCACATACACATAGGATGCTATATGCGGAACCGGGATATCCAAAAGTAGAACCCATGCATGCAAATGCAATACACAACAACCCCTGTATAGCACATAACTCGCACCCATGTCTGAATGTCCACCAAATCCAGCTACCAGCCTTGCACATCCGTACACCTACACATAGCGGGTATTCCCCATATGTAGTAGGAAGTATCGTCCTAGGCAGTGTCAGGACTGCAAATATGTATCCCACGTTTGTAAACATCCCATCACAGTTATGTAAATCCAAATGGCCGCGCGTTCATGTTTCGTCAAAATGTGTGTACATCCCGCGTGGGATAAGTAACCTGTTGAAACCTCAGAGTTGTTTACATGCCAGTGTGTCCAGTACTGTACACATCTGGACAAAACATGTATGTGTAGTCACGGTACTGTTCAGTTTCTACACAGACATGCAAAACATACTACGCAGGATGGAACAGCTGTCCACCATGCAGGTCACCCCACTCGGGTTGCCACCTGTTCAGATGGCCAAGGTTGGACATCCCTTATAGAAATGTGAGAATTTGCAGGATAAAACATACCCCCGGCCAGTGCAAAGGACAGAATTACACTTGTATGCCAATATAAAAGCTTATCTCATAGCATTTGAATAGCTTATGCTATCCCAAATAATAGTTATGTGTACCAGATACAAAATACCTGTATCATGCAACTAGTAAAGAAAATAAGAAATATATTTTTGTCTTAAAATCACAGGACATTTGCCATGTCTTAGGTTTTGTCGCAGGATACAACTGTCCAAAGTGGGACCTCCCCTCGCAAAGAGGAACAAGTGGTAACCCTACTCCCCACTGAATTATCGACAGTATATATTCAACTCAATCACATACCGACACCACCTCTCAACCTATTACAGCAACAAAATCTGGACAAAGCCTAAAAAAAAACCAGTAAAGAAACCACCATAAAAAACTTCTCCAAAGCCAACCACCATAAAAAAAATTCTCCAAAGCCAACTTCATGCTACTCAAGTCAGAAGTGACAAACTCCATGACACCCATGCAGACGGGAACTGAAAGTTCAACTGCTGAATCCTACACTAAGGCACTGTACGAGCACATCCACTCATGCATGAATCGTGCCATCCCAAATAGAACCAAAATGCTCTCATCCAAAAAAAGGAAGCCAATCTGGTGGTCTCCTGCCATAAACAAACTTTACAACAAAAGGAAGAAACTTTTGCAGAAAAGAGGAAAATCCCAGGATGCAAAAAACTCCCTTACTAGCCTCAGTAAGAAACTGAGATGCCTCATAAAATCCTCCAAAGCTAGTTACGAAAATAAAATTGCCAAAGATTCCAAAGACAACCACAAAGCATTCTATAACTATGTCAAGAATGTAAATGGCAATGCTCAGATCTGCTCTGAACTAAAACAGAATGGCATTAAATATACTGATCCAAAGGATATTGCCAATATCCTGGCAGATCGATTCAGTGCCAACTTCACCCCCTCTCACCCCCTAAATGGCCCATCTCAATACCGGAAGATTGCCAAATTCCAGTAATAACGGACACACAGCTACAAAACGCACTCTCTAAAGCCAAGAATACAGCATCCATGGGACCAGATGACATCCCAGGCTGTGTACTACATGAACTACAATATGAACTGGCACCTCACCTAAGTGTCATGTTTAATCATAGCCTCACCTCAGGTTTCATGCCCATTGAGTGGCGCAGAGCTACAGTTATCCCAATCCACAAGGGGGGATCCACCTTGGATCTGGGAAACTACCATCCCATCAGTCTGACAAGCCTTATCTGCAAGGCCATGGAGCGTATTATCATAGAACTTATAAACAAAGACATTGGCAACCTTCAAACACTGGACCCCACCCAGTTTGGGTTTGTGAAGGGCCGATCTTGTCTCCTGAACCTGATTGACTTCTTTGAATCAGTCTCCAGAGCCATGGACAAGGGTAAGGTGGTCCACACAGCCTATCTAGACCTTGCCAAGGCCTTTGACACCATCCTCCACTCTGGAATCATAGATAAACTTACTAAGTTGGGCATTAATCCCTATGTCACCCAATGGGTTGCTAAATGGCTTACTGATAAAACCCACACTGTAAAAGTAGCCGACTCCTAATCCAGCTCCAGACAAGTGACAAGTGGAGTACCTCAGGGTTCAGTCCTGGGGCCGCTCTTGTTTGGCATCTACTTCTCTGAAGTACAGGTCAACACTAAGGGACTCTGGCTAACAAAGTTTGCAGATGACTGCAAACTGGGATCCATTATTGAATCCCCAAATGATGTGGATACTCTACAAAAGGGCCTTACAGAAACAGAAGCTTGGTGCCAGAGCCATGGGCTCAAGCTCAATGCCAAGAAATGTATTGTTATCCCTTTTGGGAAAAAACATGTATCCATAAATTACCATATAGGTGGCAGAACACTAAATACAGAAAGTGTGATAAGAGACTTAGGGACACAGGTGGACAGTGGTCTCACCTTCGATAACCACATCACCACAACAGTCAGGAAATCCTTCTATGTGGCACACCTCATCACAAAGGGCTTTTCATCCAGAAAAAAGGAGGTCATTGTCCCACTGTACTCATCCCTCATTAGACCCATTATAGAATACAACGCCCCATTTGGTATGTACCTCTCAAGACATCTGCAACAACTGGAAAGGCCTCAGAAATACCTCACTAAAAGAATCACAGGCCTAAAGCAGATGCCCTACGCTGACCGCCTTAAAAAACTCCAGCTATACTCTGTCGCATATCGTCTACTCAGAGGTGATTTCTGCTTAACATACAAGGCCATGTCAAACCCAGAGCTGTTGGACATGCTACACTTAAAGAAATCCCAATCCCTCAGAGCTACATGCTCTAGAGATCTAAACCTTGGCATCAAAATAAACAAAACATGCTGGAGGGATAGGTTCCTGACCCAGAGACTCCCCAGACTGTGGAATAGATTGCCCATACATGTCAAGCAGAGTGCCTCTTCGAATCTCTTCAAGAGGAACCTTGATGATTGGTTGGGAGAAAGGAAATTCACCCCAGGGATCACATCAGTCACCCTGCTAGACAGGGGTCCAGGAAAGTAAATAATGTGGGAAGAAATAGCCAGGGAATTGTTATGGCTAGGCTTGTATAGGCCCTAGGGCTGATAGCCTAGTACCAACCTATGAACCTATGAACCTATGAAAAGGATGGGTGGACAAATAGGGACAGATGTAATTACTGCTCTCACAAACTTCGAAAGTTCACAGAATAATAGTATGTACATAAGCATGAAATGTTGTGAGGGATGTGGGGTAGTCCCCAGTATTACAGAGGTCCATACATTTATACTGAAACAAATCGTCACATATGTTGACTGTACTACTGCATACCTGTAGTTAATTCATAGTTAAGTCATGTGCAAAATAATAATCCTCGTAAGAATGAATACAGGAAATAGTCAAATGTGAATGGGAACACCACTCACCATGGATTATGTATTGTAACCACCCCCACCCATATTATGTATTGCCAACATTATAAGCTGATGACAGGTGCCCAAACACCTGTGTCTGTAAACACAGATTAAATGTTTAAAATGGACAAACCCTGTCCATGTGCTTTGTCTGACATTTGAACATGGTCAGGGCAGTTCCGTTCACCAGGCGGACAAGCCTAAACCCAGATCACCACATGAACACCCTGACAATTAAAGACCTGTATGTGTCAGGACTATAAGCCTTGGGGTTCTGAATATCCCTGCAGTGATTAAATATGCAGCTTGGGTCCAGAGCAGTAGGGAATAGGGAATGTGTAACATGTAGTACCGCATTTTTCCCAGCAGGAGAATGGATGCCTGTGTCGTAAGTGAAGCGGTGAGGCATATAGGTTTATAGGTTCATAGGTTCATACTAAGCTATCTGCCCAAGGGCATTTATAAGCCTAGCCCAGAGATTTGTGGCTTTTGCCACCCCTTTAGTTTAGAGGATACTATGCCCATTATTTTGCTGTGCCTCTGTCAAGCAGAGACACAGAGATAATCCCTGGGGTATATCTGCGATCTCCCATCCATTGGTCAAGATTTCTCTTGAAAAAAGCCAGCGAGGTGCTCTGCCTCACATGTACCGGGATTTTGTTCCACAGCATAGGGAGTCTCTGGGTGATGAATCTGTCCCTCCAGCATGTCCTATTAATAACCGTGTCAAGGTTTAAGTCTCCTGCCCTTGTAGTTCTGAGGGATCTAGATTTTTTGAGGTGAAGCATGTTCATCAATTCTGGGTTGGACATGGCCTTGTATGTCAGGCACAGGTCACCTCTGAGCAGACGGTAAGCGACTGAGTAGAGCTGAAGTTCCTTCAGTCGGGCGGCATAGGACATATTTTTGAGACCCTTTATCCTTTTGGTGAGGAACTTTTGGGGCCTTTCCAGTTGCTGCAGGTGCCGTGTCAGATACATTCCGAATGGGGCATTGTACTCAATCATTGGCCTGATGAGTGATGAGTACAGGGGGACGATGACTTCCCTTGATCTAGATGCGAATCCCTTCATGATCAGGTGGGCAATGTAGAAGGTCTTCCTAACTACTTTGGCAACGTAAGTATCAAATGAAAGGTTACTGTCAACCTGGGTACCCAGATCCCTGATGTTAATGTAGCTATGTACTATGGGTATGCATATAAATGAGTCAGAACACCAAACGTATAGTGGTTACAGCATCCGGCCAACGTGAATGCAGTCCCGGTTCAACTACGTCTACAGCACATATAATGTGAAAGTGTAATGAATGCGTCTGTGCTGTACAGACAGTTAAATATGTAAAGGTGAACGTGTGTTTCACATACGTCCGTTAACCGGATTACAGATAATATACTGGCACTGTCACAAGTAATAAAGCCCACGTAAGCACAAAGACTTAGTAAACATATGTAACCCACAATAAGGATATGCATGCGCGCCTGCGCGTAACCCACAATAAGGAAATGCAAGTGCGCCTGTGCATGTGTGATCCGCTCACAGCATAGTAAATGAATGCTGTTTCCCCCACTTTAGTTATACATGGCTCAAACCTGTTAACCCCGTAAAGTATGAAACCGGACAAAGGCATGCAAACTACCGGTACAAATAGGGAAAAACCCCAGATATGTGCCAGAACAAACATAGAAAGGGGATAGAATAACGGGTGTGTCAGTAGCATGGATTCTCTGAAGGGTATGCAGTCGTAACCTGAACTGCTTGCCAGTATTTCCCAACGTAAGTCTCAAATGAAATGCCACTACATTGCCAGATAGACACAGGTTTATGTAAAACACACCGAAGATAAAGAGGCAACCAGCTGTACATTCTGCGACAATCTGTACAGTGGAAAGGTATGGTATGGATATAGATATATGTGTTTACACATAATCCACAGACGTAAATCAAAGCAAGTTATGAAATGAGGATTGTACATGTATATATGTAAACACAACAGACTTATGTCCCGTAGATATGACATATGTACATAAATAGGCCACGTTATAGCTAATATGGGTAGACAAACAGACATGCACAAAAGGTGAATAAACCGCTGTATTTCAAACCATTGTCCAGAAAGTGACAGTCCAGCAAGTTCTACACTTTAAACATGCAGATAGGTGTCCATTGCAGGACCCCAAAAATTGATCCATATGTAGTGTCAACCAGCACTGATGCAAAATAAGTGACCTCAGCAAATACGATATAGCTGTACATGCAACAGTAGCAGGTGCAAGGGTGATGACACATGTGTCGATAGAATGTATGATGTACGAACTGATATCCGGAGAGTGGGGAGTGCATATAAGTGTCTCCACACTTCAGTACCGCACACATTAAACATGTGTAATGGGTACTGTAGAGGGTTGTCAGGTATGGGAATCATGGGTGTGCAGAAATGGGCCTAGGTGTTGTTTGGCAGAGATTTTGTAGGCCCACCCCATGGGAGTGATGTGGGTATAGCACACGCCTATATTCTCAATAATGGGGCAAACCATCCACTGGATATTGCGTAAACCATTTTGGCAATATGTAGGGCCCTATATCAGTGTCATGTAGGCGATTATCATAGATGGACATGCGTACGATCAAGATGGTACCCATAACTGGCAAACTGTCAGAATAACACAGCTGCACTAAGGCATAGTACATAAAATACAAATAGGGACTATATTAGATATACCCCAGACAAAATCAGAACATTGTGAGAATACTGGCGTAGCCAGGAATACGTATGTTATGAGTGTTACTAATCATGTAATGGAAATGTCAGTCACTATTATCTAACCGCACAGTTCGTAATGCCTTGTCAGCAGTCTACCAGAAAGGCACATTACTATGACAAATGTAACAAGGGCAAAGGTCAAATGTCAGGGCGTTTACCCATAATGTGTACAGGTTAGGGGTATGAAGGTAACCTGTCCAAAATACATGTACAGAACTAGTGATACTAGGTGGACAGGTGAGAAGAAAGACATCAGGACGAATGAGAAAACATGTACAAGTCATACGCATGAACTCCAAGAAATGTGAATGACAACGTATGCCTTGTGAATGTCAATGTGGAAGGTTAATAGACACAAAAGTAATGTGTCCCTCAGGGTGTCATGCAGTGTCACCGTAACAATGTCCAGTCTCCCATACTCGTACGTGAGCTCTGCCACTGACAGAAAGCGCAAATATCGGCGCACACATACGGTACATGATAGATCAATTAGTGTGGATAAGCAGCTGTTGGCCTGTGTGAGGAATACAACTGTCTGGGTGGGTGTGTCCTGCAATATAAATGTAATGGCATGTGGCCTGTGATGCCGCCATACAGTGTGTGTATTGGTGTCAGAAAGCTGATATCTTGTATCAGACACATACTCTGCAACTGTACAGATTTACGCAGAATGTGCAGAGTTCTGCCTCATATGTTTGGTGTGTTCCACGTAACATCATTAACATTCTGGCACATTCCTGATAACTGAAGTCATGAAATAATGACAAACATGTGATTAAGACACCAAATCCGACAGAAAAGCCATACTAATGCAAAGCCTATTATTGTGTCAACTATCTACGTTTGTAAGAGCAACATGTCAATACTGCCCCTATGTGTCCCACTATCAGATAAGGCCTTGTCCAGAAATTTGCTCTAGGCGGTGGAGTGGTATGATCAGAAACAGATACATGTGTGAGGAAACAGCAATATCGACTGCAAGATAATGCAGAAGGTATGAAATGTGCTGCAGTAGGAAGTTCAGTACTGTCCGCAGGTATGTGCTGACATGTCAAATGACACAGCAGTCTACATGAAGTACCTATAGGGCTGTCACCTTTACAAATGATGATAGTGGGACATACCCACAGCCATGCACACAGCACAAATAGACATACACACAGCAAAACTAGGCCATGATACATGAAGCCTCCGGCGTGTACGAGTACAGTGAGAGTACAGCAAGGATAGATGTCTGCCAAGATATACAGCAAATGCCTGTAAGGGCGTGTAACTCCACCCGTAACACGGACGTTGCATGGACAATGTTGGGATTTGCAACATACCCTATTGGTATGTGAAAGCTATGCAAATATGCGATACATGAAACAGTCAGCTGTCCATGCAAGAGCAGAGTTATGGGCAGAAAATAGATTTTATATATATATATATATATATATATATATATATATATATATATAGAGAGAGAGAGAGAGAGAGATACAGACATACACACATGTGGTAGGGCTGGTAATCGAACCTACACATTACTACAGGCATTCTACTAGGTGTGTGTCAACATCCGCAAAGACAAAGACGTCAGCAGGATATATCTGTGTTGCGAAGCGTCTAAAAGCATAACCTGAGTACCCAGGCAGACGGGAGCATACACACACACACACACACACACACACACACACACACACACACACACACACACACACACACATCTGGCAGGCCTTGGAATCGAACTTACACCTAACTACCCTATCACACTACAGCATGACGCATTTACAGAATGTGCTACCGAGATTACCTAACTACGCTATCACACTACAGCATTACGCATTTACAGAACGTGCTACCAAGATTACTGAACACAGCACTCCCACAGGCATACTTCTAGGTGGGTGACATCATCCGCTAAGACAAAGACGCCGATAGGGAATGTATGTGTTGTGAGGCATCTAAAAGCATTACTGTGTCCCCAGGCAGCTGGAAACACACACACTTGGCAGGGCCGGGAGTTGAACATACACCTAACTACTTTATCACACTACAGCATTACACATTTACGGAACGCGCTACCGAGATTACTGAACACAGCACTCCCAGAGGCATACTTCTAGGTGGGTGACATCATCCGCAAAGGCAAAGATGCCAATAGGGAATGTATGTGTTGTGAGGCATCTAAAAGCATTACTGAGTCCCCAGGCAGCTGGAAACACACACACACACACACACACACACACACACACACACACACACACTTGGAAGGGCCGGGAGTTGAACATACACCTAACTACTTTAACACACTACAGCATTACGCATTTACAGAACGCGCTACAGAGATTACTGAACACAGCACTCCCAGAGGCATACTTCTAGGTGGGTGACATCATCCGCAAAGGCAAAGATGCCGATAGGGAATGTTTAGAGAGTGAGCAGTCTGAAAGCATATTACTGTCCCAAGGTAGACGTACACAAACACAGCAGTGCTGTCATCGGGCCAACTAAATATCTACGGAGCACTACAACACTAAATAGATAGGGGATGCACCACAGACAGTACACCCTTCGAGAGAGCAACCAGTGTGTTCAATGTAGGCATCCATCGTGACATTGAAAATGGACATCGGTTGCCTGGATGACCACCATGGCTATACAGGATGTCAATGGCCATGCCCACATGCTTAGTATCACACGTCTGTTTGGAATGTACTGTGTGTCCATCTACACAACGGCATACTGGGCATGCTCACACAGCATAGTTTAGTTTCATAGTTTCATAGTATAGTACAGGGTTATCTGCCCTGGGGAATTTGTAAGCCTAGCCATAGTGATGTGGCTTTTGCCACCCCATGAAATGGTACAAAAATGTTGTAAAGGACCATCTTGCATGCACACAGAGTCTAATCATGGAAGATAGACAAAAACACCAGAGCAAAGACCACCACGATGCTATGTAAAAAATCTTTCTTCTTTATTGAGGCCAAACAAGATGAGCGCTTTCACGTACCAGACAGTACGCTTCTTCAGATCTCATCTCATCATCTCTAATCATGGAAGGGCGCAGTATGGAATGTACTGTGTGTCCATCTACACAACGGCATACTGGGCATGCTCACACAGCAGTTGAAAAGGGCCAACTTGCATGCACACAGAGTCTAATCATGGAAGGGCGCAGTGTGGAATGTACTGTGTGTCCATCTACACAACAGCATACTGGGCATGCTCACACAACAGTTGCAAAGGGCCATCTTGCATGCACACGGAGTCTAATCATGGAAGGGCACAGTGTGGAATGTACTGTGTGTCCATCTACACAATGGCATACTGGGCATGCTCACACACTTAGCAGTTGCAAAGGGCCATCTTGCATGCACATGGAGTCTAATCATGGAAGGGCACAGTGTAGAATGTACTGTGTGTCCATCTACACAACAGCATACTGGGCATGCTCACACACTTAGTTGCAAAGGGCCATCTTGCATGCACACGGAGTCTAATCACGGAAGGGCGCAGTGTGGAATGTACTGTGTGTCCATCTACACAACGGCATACTGGGCATGCTCACACACTTAGCAGTTGCAAAGGGCCAACTTGCATGCACATGGAGTCTAATCATGGAAGGGCACAGTGTGGAATGTACTGTGTGTCCATCTACACAACAGCATACTGGGCATGCTCACACAGCTGTTGCAAAGGGCCTTCTTGCATGCAGATGGAGTGTACACACAGAAGGGCACAGTACAGAAGGGCACCATAAGGTATAACTGTCCTCACGCACAGGGCGGTCACACATGCAGTGACCTGTACACACACAGCTGCCATCACAGCTGTCACAGGTGCAGGTCACACACGTACACACTGCAGTGTACACTGTAGCTGTCAAGACAGCACCATGTCATTGGTGCAGCACTACACAGCCTTACGGTCCCACAACACCATGTGACACATGACCACTGGCTGTACAGTGGTGTACACCAGCTGTGCAGAGTACACATGTACCAACCGGGATCCAACAGGTGTTATGCATTGCAATGATACCAGTATACATGAACAGGTCGGCTCAACACATACCACGGCCCTTACACAGCTGTGACACCTGACTGTTGCTGTACACCAATGAACACACGTCTGGATATGTCATACATGTGATTGTGTGGATGTGTGCATGGACTGCACACACAACACATACATACATAGCCTTTGATGTACCACATGCATAACACTGGCCTAATCAATGCTACACACACGAATGGAAGGTGGGCCCATGTCTGTTGAATGCTCACACTACAGGGGGTAGCAGTGTTGACCGGGACACATACCCTTGTACTGGTCGCCTGTGACACCCGTGATATCATACCCCAGTCCATGTGTTATGTATGTCAACACACATGTCCATCAATAACAATGCATGCAAACATGGCAACAGGAGACACGTGACAGCTGTACTGTGCATGCAGCAACCATGCATGTGCAGTGCCCGATGCCCGTAACATAGTTGCACCTACCTACGACATGCAGACGCAATGCAGACCCATCATTGACACCTGTATACGGTGACATACAAACAGCACGTATGGAGGGATGTGTGTACATAACGTGGTGAACCACCTGTCTAGATGTATGTGTGCAGGGGTGGCTCACAGTTGTGTCACGCAGCATCCTATCATGCCATGTGCAAACAGTACGCTATGTCACTGTTACGTGACGGTGCTGACATAATGCATACACAGCGGTCAGGTGTTAACAACTATATGTCACATGGCACCTGTAACACCTACAACCTCCCATGTGCATATAGCAGCACATCTGCCAGATATAGCATTGGTACACATAATGCAATCAATACCGCTGCATGTCTATCAAACGTGTCATCATATGGCAGGTGTATCATTCCCAGCACTGCCATGTGTGTCCAAATGTGTGACCAGGGATGCCACATATCACGGGGAATATGTCCCAGTTGCTACACATCCCTGTACACCATTGTAGAGATCTATACATACGTCAGTGTGGGAAGCATGATGTCGGCCGGTGTGGTGCATCACACACGTTGGCTGTCCGTATACACATGTGTGGTCACCACAGTGTGTGTGTGTGTCTGTATGTATGTCTGGTGCTTGGTGTGAGGGTGTATGCTAATATATGGTGGGAAATGATCACTAACCCCACGTGGTGACTAACCCGTAATGGTGATGCATTGCACAACCCTGTTGATGCCATAGGTCCCAGCCATACTGGCTACCTGTGCATGCCCTTCTCTGTGACATGTCGTGTGGGTGCATAGTACTGTGAGGGTGATGACCACACATGCAAGGGTCCCCACCTGCACACTATGGGGTGTGTGTTATAGTGGTGTACACCCCGTGAATGCGGCCATGTTCCCGTACAGTTACAGGGTCCTACTGCTGCACAGTGTGGCCTCCAGCTACCAAGTGACACCTCACATCATCATTGGCCAGGCCGCTGTGTACAACCCCTGCACCATGTCACTATACCTGTAATGTGTCCTGCTATGTATGTCACATCTCTGTCCAGTGTAGCCTGTGGCACCGACCACATGCATCAGGTGCAGTATATGTGTGGACATCTGTGTCATGTTGGTGTGTCCAACAGTCAGGTTGAGGGTACATGTAGCATGCTGATATTGCCAGACGTGCCTGTGAGTAATCCACAGTTACACGTGGGGGACTGCAAACACTGCTACCTGTAGGCACATGCAAGTACACCATAGGAGGGAACCAGGGTATCACAAACAACATGGTGCTACAGATGTAACTGAGACACATACCGTGAACACATCACAATGCATGCTGCACCTGCACTACATGGTATGACTGGTGCATGTCGACAGTACACAACCTATGTCACATACACATCTATCAGTATTCACACACAACCACTGCAACATACACATCCCTCACTATGCATACACAGGTAATATTACATACACCTCTCACTATGCTGTTCACCCTGTGCATCAGAATATTTGTGCATAAACCTGCACCGATGGTGTGGATGACAGGGATGCGGCACAGGCTTCATCATATACACAGGGTGATATGTTTGTCAGGGGCATAGGCTGCACCAATGGATAACATCATGTGTGGGTGTAAGGGCCGGTGAGTTGACTGGACATGTCTGTGCAGAATGCATGTGGATGTTGTGGAGCCCTACAGTTGTGTTTGCTGTGTGCGTGTATGTGTGTATACAGTTCTGCCATTTGTGATACCTACACAGGGTATAATTGACAGCCCCAGATTGTACAGAGCAGGTTGTACAGCTCACTGTGTCCGTCCACGGCCACGTGACCTGTGCCTGCCTGGGGTTGCACAGGCACTGCCAGGTGGAGGTACAGAGTGGCTACTGTCCGACGACACATGTCCGCTGGAACCGTATCCCCGCTGAGACCATCCAGGGCCATGTCCACGTGGCCTGCTGTGTCCTGGTGTTGACAGCGCAGCACCAGCTGCACTGCTACTGCTACCGGCACTATGGGAGCAGGCATGTGAGGTGGCACGCTCACGTCGACCTACACTAGGTGGTGTTGCTGGCCTACGTCCACATGGCCTACGTCTCACTCCTACCAGGTGTTCCAGCACAGACGGCTCCCGCTCACGGATTGCCATGCCTTGGTCAAGGATTCCGACCATTTCAGCTAACTGCCTATCCAGAACATTAGCAATCTGCTGTTGAGCATTTGCCAATGCCTGGATGTTGTCATTTAGGGTATGGATAGCAGCCCTCTGCAGCCTTTGCCCTTCTCTGTTCTGCCATTCAGCACGTGCCTGTGTCGCCATTACAGTCTGGAACATGCGTCTGGTGATACCAGCTGCTGCGCTCTGTCCTGCAGGTGCATGTCTGCCAGAGGTCCTCCTACGAGCAGCATCGGCCACATGCCTGTGTGGCACATCTGCAGTCATTACACTGACACCATGGTGTGTAGACACACCTTCTGTAGCCACCACACATTCCTGTTCCATGCTAACAGACGCTGACTGTCCTTCCTCTATGGCCACTGGTGATGTGGTATGTGTTGGCAGCAGAACTGTGTGTGGGGAAGAGGGGAACATAGCTGGGATGGTAACCATTGGTAGAAAAACCAAAACAAAGCAGAAACAAAAAAAAAACACCAAAAGCAGGAGCTGGGATGCAAGCAAGTTTATTCTGGTACCTCGGCTGAAAAAGCCTTCAAAGGAATATTTATGGTAACCATTGGCACAGATTCAGCCCCTGACAACCCTGCCTGTACCTCATGCATATGTTCATCACCGCTAGTATCTGTGGGGACACTAACATCAGATGAACCGCAGGAGGGTAATGCACCTACATCACATGTGAATGCAAAGAAATACTGTAAAGTACAATAGACACAGACAGACACACACAGACACACACACACACACGCACACACGCACACACGCACACACACACACACACACACACACACACACACACACACACAGACACACACACACACACACACACACACACACACACACATACAGACACACACAGACACACACACACAAACACAGACACACACAGGCACACCATGCATGTGATTTGTCAGATGGCATGCAGCATGCCTGCGATACAGCAGACGGCATGCAGCTCAGACATTAATAGTGTTAGTAAGCATACCTCCCTGGGGTTCACACTACAGCAAGAAGGTGTCATATCAGTAGCCATGCAGTTCACACAATCATGGTAGTATGCATGCATCCCCATGATACACCATGTGGCCCAGAACAGGATAACAGTACACATGGCTGACGTGACCTTGACATGTAATCTGCTGACATGTGCATTAACATGCATACATGTTTGACACAATGGTGTCCTGACACATGTACAGCATCATAATGGGCTTCACATTGCAGTGTTGTGTGTATGCCCTACACATAGAATGCATGTTTAGCAAATGTGCATGAGCATGGGAGGGTAGTGTGAGCCATCTACATTGCTATACAGTGTGCAGTACAGACACTGTGCCATTGCATGGCAACATGAGGCATCTATGTTGCTGTAGAATGCATAATATGTACACATTGCATAGCCATAACTGCAACAGAGTCATGATGCTCAACAGATCGTATATGGTAGACTTCAGTGACACCTCCAGTAACTGTGCACAGGCTTTTAGGTTGTCCAGTGTACCACATCAACTGTATAATCGGTCAACTAAGGCTATAATTGGACCATGTGTGGACAATGTGCAACAGGGTGTATACACATCCCAAGTACTGTGTGGCTACATGTCTCTGGCCATCCCCCATGGCCATGTGTGCACATGTGTTGGCCAATTGTGTGTGATGGGCATCTTTTCCACATGTCTGTTTTGTCCCATATGACATACACCCATAGATGTCAGATATGTCACAATCCACAGGGCTATGCAGACAACGGGTTGTATGTTTGGTATGTGGGGTATAGGTCATGCGATAGTGTGACAATATTGCAGACAGAACACTACATGTCTGGGACATGTAAGGTGGCACATCACAATGTGTGCACCCAATGCAGGGGCATATGACACAATGGTGACACCTGTGGGCTGCCCATATCACAGCTCACTGTGTGGTACTGTGTGCGTACAACATATGTTGTTCCAATGCATACTACATATGCCTCCATTGTAGAACACCTCCACCATTGTATGCACAGCTGACCACACATGTCGCAATGACAAGTACTGTGGTTTCAAGTCGGTGTATCATTACGTTTGTATATATTGCACATGGGTGGCGTGTGTGAATGAAGGTTGGTGCGACCTGCATATCGTGACTGGAACAAACATTAGGTGTGCAAGTGTTAACTGGCCACATGGCAAATAGATCTACACTGTAACATGCCTGATACTGATGACAGTCTCACCTGCAATGGACCCATGTCTGTGCGGCATGCCAGAGGTACCTGTATAGGGGTGACATACCAGTATGAACATTATCCATGACAGCCACAGGTTGCACTGTGCATGTGAACACATTCACCTGTGTAATAGCATATAGGATGCACATGTGTGCATACACAACGTAGCATACTGTAGTATGCAGCATGTGTGTCCACATACCTGGCATATGTTGTTACTTTACATAATGTACAGTGACACATGCAACTACATGGGATATAATAGCCATATGTGCAGTACTGACTTACCAGGCAACTCCAGGCTCATTGGTTGGGAGACACCCACCTCCACAATGGCAGCTAGTGTTTCTGGATGCTGTTCCCTGGGTGTCCCCAGACTGGCCAGTAGCTCCTCAGTGTGTGTGAGTGGGGGCTGGGTTGGTGGCCCACCAGCTGTTCCACCTTGTTCCCTGGTAATTGCAGTGGCACGCTGTTTTGCATGTCGTATCAGGTCCATGCAGTGTCTGCACACCTGCTGGTAGGTGCGGTTATGGCCACCCACATCGTTCACCCTCCTGCGTAGATCCTGCCACAGGTCATCCCGCTGCTGGGCATGCTGTGGCACATGGCTGAACAACAAGTCATAGTTGTCATGGAGCTGTGGGATGAGGACATCATCCTCCTGGCGGGTGTATGCTGGGAGGCATGTACGGGGCATTATCTGTAAGACATAATGATGGTGACAGGTCACAGTTTCTGAGATGTACAGAGATACTGCTGCACATACATTTCTATGACATCTACTACATCTGCACAGTCATCTTTGCAAAGCATCATGACACTGACACGACTGACGTGTTTGTGTCACACATGTCACACCCATTATGCATTGGATATCATCACCATATATGTGTGTCACCTCATTACAGTGTTCATACTCCATGTAAATGCTGTCTTGCTGTGGGCATGTCTATTTGCCTGCACTTGTGTTCTTACCTATCTGCACATGCCTGGATGTGTCCACAGTACTACTGTTGACCTGGATGCTGTGTATATGTCACATATCAACACAGACACAGCCATAATGGACTTGAGCAGTGACAATGCACACATACGCATGGACACCTGTACATGCATGTGTTTTTCCATATACATCTGCACAGCACTGTACAACTGTTCAACATCCTGCCATGGATCGCTTGTATTGCACATGTGATAGACATGGGACAATGGCTAGTCAGACGACATTCGCAGGGATGGTCATCAACCATAGCATGTGCGGGCATGGTTTCCAAGCTGTAACAGACAGCCATTGTGCCACCGCAAGGTGCATCAGTGCCACATTACTGATCCAGTCAGTTGATAGTACATCTACCATGTGACCATCACACCATGTATGACTGGGATGACATGTGCAGCTTTGATGGACAAGGGTTGCATGGTATGGTGGGAGTATGTCACATATATGGCACAGGGATCTGTCCAGCCTGTGGTGATCCTAGTATTAGGATGGTGGCTGTCCATGACATATGTCATATAGATCAGGATATGGACATGTAGCATGTCCATCATCATGGTGTAGCAAATGTCCTTCTGCAAGGTAGACAGCATGCTGCATAGTGGTGGTGTGGATTGTGAAGGCTGGTATCGCACATCCATGCATAGCCATTACCCCTTACAGGTGGTATGTGATCCAATATTGGTCACCACAGTGCTGTATATGCCTGTCCAGTGATCTCCGTGCTCATGGATGGCACCCTGACACGACATGGGTACCTCATATGACTACCTAAGGGGCCTGGAGACGTCACCATGTCAGGGGTGCACTGCACAGCACCATCCCTTACACAGTGTCCATAATGTTGACCACAGCCTAGGTAGTAGTTTATGGGTACAGGGATGTTCACCTAGCAGTGACACTGCTGGTATCATCCATCAGACTGTGCACATATGTCACACACCTCACCCACACAGCCCATTCTGTATGTTGTTCACAACACTGACACATTTATACTGATAGGTCATGGCCATTCACAGCCTTACATACACAGATGCCTAACATTTGTCTGTGTGGTATGGGCAACAATGAGGGTGGGGTACAACACATTAACCCTGTTCTACTGTAGCTGGTACTGATGTGCTGTGCACATGTCACTCTTGCACCTTTTGTAGTTGTGAGTCTGTCAACAGGCCACTGGTGGAACACTCTTTTGACATGCAAAGGTATTTGTAATCAAATATCCGTGCTGTCTTGTACATCTGTACTGCTAACATCAACAGTGCTAATGGTTCATGGACATGCACACCATACTCAGCAGGGTTATAGTGCGGTGCCACCCTAAATGACTGTCATCACCACTTGTGGGTTGATATTATTCAACACCCTATCTGTATTGTATGGTCATGCTAGGCATTTGTTCAGAACTTGTGAGCATGTCATGAGCTACTGATTACTATAGCGCCCATTCCACACCATTTCCCACAGGTACACTGCTGTCCTACACTTCCCAGCTTGCTTAAGGTACGACAGCTGTTGTACACATGTAACGCACATATCCTGTGGGACATGGTTGTATAAACAGGCATGTCCAACTGTCACGTACCAGTGCTACTGCCTGTCTATATGAGGGATATGTCGTACATGTGGCAATAGAGCAATTGTCTCATGTACACATTCAATGCTCACCTCCCAACATACGGCACTACAGCCTGTGGGGGATGCACTTCTGCAGTCGTGCTGGGCCCATAGCTCTCAGGTGTACCTCATTACGAGGAACGTACGTCATTTGGGGTTCTAAAAGGTGCATGTTCCTCAAGGTTCCACATTGGAAGGGTCTATCACACATTCATTGTTGTAAATAGTTTACCTGCTAGCCATGGGTAAATAGATGGGAATCATATTAATTCATTGGAATATCTTTTTTATATGTAAGACCAGCCTATTTTAGCCATCATATGCCCTTCCTAGTTGACGCTGTTAGTAAGCCAGTTGTAAGTGTTCCACGTTTTGCCCATTTGTCACACAGTATGAGGGCTAATGTTCCTCAGTTTGGGGACAGGAGGCTGACAGCTTTGGCTGGGGGTAATGCTGTTGCCAACCCTGACTGCACCTGACAGTCATTTGGGGATGTGTAACATTTGCAACACACCCCACCCATCACATAGTCTCACATGATCTACACCACTGGCCACACCTACGAGGACAACTTGTGCAGTACGTCTCCATACTCACTGTAGGCACCAGAGGTAGCCCCCATCATGGAAGACAACATCACCAGCTTATAGCCCACAGACTCATGTGTGCCCATCACATACAACCAATAGTGAGTTATAACATTCACAACACACCAGTCATAGCTGACTCTTTAGGGAGTCACACTGCAGTTCCACACAGCAGGCTACACAAAGCGTTAGTCGCTTACATCTTGCTGTCAGTTAACTGCTTCTGCAACATAACCTATGCACCCATGCCACACCTCACCAGGTACGATATGTCTGTCATTCGCCATGTTAGTGTGACTGCCCTGTGATGCCACTTCACAGACTACGTGTGCAGGGACATGCAATAGCTCACCAGTCTTATAGCCCTGAGGGTGTGGGCCTAGCCCTGGGGAGCATTTTGCATTCATCCGGACACAATACCACTGTACAATGACTGACTGTGTCACTTCAACAGTTGCCGATGCTCCTATTGTCATTCCACAGGCATGTGGTATCTGTCCGCTATGACTGTCCTGCTCAAACACAATGCTGTGGCACAGATGACTTGCACCTGTCAGCCCTGGGAGTACAGCTCACATGTAAGGCTCTTGCTGCTTCTATACTGCCTGTCTTGCACAGTTTCCAATAACTGTCACCGGCAGGGCGGTAACTGGCAGGCACGACATGGGGTCATGTGACACAATGCTTGCATCTTCCTCTGTGACGCACGCAGGCAAGGCACACCTTATAATGCACCACTCAAACATCTCTGCAGTGACTGGGACCTGCCTCTAGGCTCCGCAGAGCACACCTGCAATGACAGGTTATAGACCGACCATACCTTTCAGGCACATACCTGGACCGGCACACCCACAGCTGAGGGTTTCCCATATCCCACTATGTTTTGCACACATCCTGGCAAGTTGCTTAGCACAATGCATCAGAGATGCTCCACGTGCAACTAACTGTGTCCGGGACCGCTATACACATTGTAACAAGCGACAGAGTCAACATCATACCCCACGGGTAACATACTTTCTATGTTGGTATAGCGGACAGTGGGCCTCAGACAGCTACTACTGATGTATGACTGACACTACCCCACACTTCACTGGGATAGCCACTCATGTACCGACACATCCATGAGTCATACCCTCCGCTCTGCTGGATCAACCCATACACACCACCTCCAAGACCTACATTACCCTTGGCATGAACACTACCACCATGTGACTGGTGTTACACACCTGGGGTTATACCCTCATTGGTGGATTCCGAACATATGCTAATCGACCTTGTTAGCCACATCCCGGCAACACACCCATCATAGCATACACAGTACATGTGTACTACAACATCTACTACAGATGTCTGCTGACAGCGGTTGTTAACATCATGACACCCGTGCAGATGGACAATGGACATGCAAATGCTGACACATACCCCAGTGCACTTCATTAGCATGTACACAACTGCATGGATCATGCTATTCCACACAGAGCCATGATGGTACACACCAGATAACAGACGCCACTTTGGTAGTCATGTTCCATGGACATATGATGGACAACAACAGGTGTAGGCTGTTGCACAGTGTTGTACATTCCCATGTGTGGGGTGGCTCACTGGTCAGCCATGGTGGGGCCACAGGGTCCCTCATCACATACTCCAAGACTAGCTATGTAAACATGACTGCCACACATTCCGGGGTGTACCACCAGGCATTATGGTGGTATGTCAGTATTCAATGGCAACACCCACATCTGCTGTCACATACAACAGTCACTCAGGAACATTGCAAACCCAGGTGTTGTTGGCAACATGCTGGAGGATGGATTCAATGCTGACAGTACACCATCTCACTCACTACAGGGCCGCAATCCATACATGAACATTGTGGTGTCCCTGTGGTCACACCTACACAGTACTGACCTACACTCTATATGTCCTGGGACACTGGCCCCATGTCACCTTCCAACATCCCAGGCTGTGATGTCCACCAACCTCTGAATTACATGTCTCCCCACTAGGCCACCATATTCAGTAATAGCCTTGTTTCAAACATTGTAGCCCCTGAATTGCACACAGCAGCATTTATCACACTACACACAGGTGGCACTACATTGCACGAGTGGGACTATAGTCCTACACACCTGACTGGACTGTTCTGCATGGCTATGGGGCACATCATCAAGGACGTCATTCACAGCGACATTGTTGGGCTCCCGTCTTTTGCTGCCACCCGGGTTGGGCTTGTTAAGGCCAGAGCATGGCCCCTACACATGGTGGACTCCTTTCATACAGTTACCAGGGCAGTTGCTGATGGTACGGGAGTCCACACATCCTACATTGTCCTCTCATTGCCTTTCAGCACCATTCCCCATTCTGGTATTGACAACATGCACATCCACCTGCACATCGTACCCTGTGTCTCAGGATGTTATGCTATGTGGCTCATGGACAGGACACACAGTGAGGCCAGCATACCATAGTACCTACTACATGTCAGGTACATTTGGCATACCACGGTCCTCAGTCATAGGGCCCCTCATGTTCAGTATATGCTTCCCTGTGGAACAGGCTGGCACAGGGGACTTTCCCTGCCTAGCTTTCAAACCCCTACATACCAAGTGCCATGATTGCTCCACCAGTTGATACTGACTCCAAACATATGGGTGTCACTGTGACAGATACATAATATGACTATCATGGCATCAAGCTGCATGACACAAGGTGCATGCACATCAACTTTGCATTACACCATTCACCCACTGACTATCACATGGATGGTAATCCCCTACATACATATCACATTGTACATGTTTGCAATACACACATATGTCGCTCCCAGTCCTGTGGTTACCGTATTGCCACTGTGGCGTGGATATCCTTCTAGGTGGCCACACCTATCTGTACTGGGTGTGTAGCTGGTACATAGGCACCCATTGTACCTCTGAACTCAAGACATCTACACACATTAAAGGGTACACCACCCCATTTAGGGTGTACCTTACACAACAGCTACAGCTTTACATGCCACAACATTAACACGCCATGACGTTTACTGAGCTCCGACAGTTTAAATATGCGGCTGCACTATGGACACCACATCCGTACACATTTGCATACTACATACTCAGGGGTGACCTCTGCTGCTCAGACAGGGCCCATGTCCACAATATTATTGATGGATATACTCCTCATACGCGAAATAAGCAGAGGCCACTGTGAGCAACATGCTCATGGATATGTGCACACACGCCACAATGAGTGGGATGTGCTTCTGAGTTACATTCCCAAACCGGACACTCACCATGCTGTGGAACATAAGTCCTATGTACATCACGCAGGGACACTCAGTAGCATTGTTCATGTGATACCTCCCTTGGTGGTTGGGAGACACATGTAGGCCTGGGATCACTGCAGTGGCTGTACTGTGCAGAGGTGCAGGTGACACCTGGCTCTGCTGTTCACAGGACACTACCCTGGAGAGGTGCCACTAGTGTGAACACTGTAGTTGTGCTTACACATGGACTTGCCAGACTGCATAGTACCCCACTATGCACCTGTGCAGCTATTACATGTCCTTTGTGCATGGTTACTTAGTAGCCCTTCCATTTAGATTAGCTATCATGCTATTACTATGTCCCATACCTACAGGCCATATGTATCCTGTTATTGTACATACCAATAGACGATACCTGTGGTATGCATGATATGCCTGTTATGCTGTGTAGAATATCTGTCATATCTACCTATAATACTATACATTACACATATTTCATATAGTATCCCATAATGCAAAGCATACTTGCACAGCGGGACCACCTTACATATGTCATTAACGTTATATGCCCATACACATGCGTGCTGTGACAGTATATCAACATATACTATCCCCTGCTATGGCACGGACTTGTTGGACATACCCTACCACTGACGGCAGGTTGTATGGCATTGTTCTGTTTAATGCCCTCATGTAGCATCCCTTGTGGTGTCTGTGCTGTGTACCTTGTGTCCCACTGCTGGACGCACAGTTGATACAAGCATTAGTATGCTCAGTAAGACATCACTACATAAATACCTTTCCCCACTTTATGCATTGCGGACACGTTTAATTAATGCAAACCAGGCTATACATACAGTAAAACTAATTAATACAGATCATGCTATACATAACCTTACATATCGGGCATTCTACATACCTTGTTATCGTTACGGCATTTCGTTTCTATCTCTCTCACAGTGTTTCAACTGTTATTCGGTATGAGCATACGGTTTGAATGTCTGGCAAGTCATCCTTATATACATCGATACCTGAAACATGTGGATTCATCCCACCAATTGGTGTTCCTGAGTGACTAATTACTTGCATATCAGCTGTGCAGCTACTCCATTCGCCAATTATGCGGCGACAGTGGGGTATAATTGAATTCTCCACTTGGGCATTGCCTATTTGCCCTACCTTCGGGGAGACGGTCTGTATTGTGTTTTGTTATGTGTAACTGCAACTGCTATGCATGGAGACAAGTATAGTTTGGATTCATGTCCCCCGTGGATTGTGTGTAACAGGTAGAGTATTTGGTTCAACATGTGGGTGTACCTGTCATCCCGTCTGATAACGGAGTATTGCAATCAAAACCTGTAACATGGCTGTTTGTTCCATTATACAACGCCTGCAATTTTGCATGACGCCTTTAATTGTGTTTCTCACATGGTATGTTGAGGGTTCTGCAGATGTAATTGACTGACTGGATGTTTGTGCTGCTATTACAGTTTGCATTGCTTTAGTTTCTAGTGTGGGGGATGTCGGTGGTTGTACAAAACATATTAGGTTTGTGGGCCTTGCATTTCTACATAATCCGTATATATGTGTGTGGGCTCCGTCCCTAATTAGAGAGCTAACAGTTAGTAGACTTCTGTTACGGAATTGTACATTGGGCCATTGTTAATTAGTTTCTATATCGTCTGCAGGTGAGCTTGCTACTTGTATACCTCCGTAATTGCAGCGATATTTCAGGGGATATGTGTAAGTGACAGCTATCCCTTGTATTTCTGTCCCAGATATTTGCAGTCATTGTGGTTGTGTTGTTAAAAGAGCCTGTTTGCCATGGGTTGCCACCTGTTCATATGGTCATTGTTGGACACTTGCGGGACACAAAGCGGTGTTTACAGGCCAACACGTAGTCACGGTCAGTACACAGGTAGCACATAGTTTTATCCTCACTACATACCTATTGTTGTGTGACTTTGCCTACTTATCATATTGCATGTAACATTTAAGTTTCTTACATACAGGCATAACTATTAAATACGACTGTTACATTATATATGGGACATATTTATGTCCTACCATCTCGGACATTTGCCCTTTGTACTGTTTTATGTCAGGACACACCTGCCCAGGGTGGGGCTGTCCCTCCTACTGTGGGACAGGTAGTAACCGTATGCCTACAGCTAGCTATACCCACACCCACCGTACTGATCTGCCTCTGACTTGGCAGTAACAAACACATGTTGCGGACACACACACACACATTACAGTCACACAGAGATGCACACGGCACCCTCAATGCACACTTACACAGACTATGGCGCTCATAGACATAGTTGAACACAGCACCTACGTGGACCGCGACACCGGCAGTGGTGACTAACTGTCCGTTCATATCATCATACTATTACTCACGGATGTACTGTTCTGGTACTGTGTTCTATCGGTCTTTCAGCCTCGTGGTTACACATGTCGGTATACACATTCCATGGTTGGCGGTATCCTATTTATTTGTACCTCCAAGATGTTATGAATGTCGTTGAACTATCTATTATATTTGCAGATATCACTGAATCCATCTATATCACCATATATCCCTCTATTGCCCTTTCTATCTGTATTATATATATATATGCATATAATATATATCTGGCGGGGAACGTGACAGGCACACAGCACCACCATATGCTGTAAGACTCATGTACTGTTCAGGTGTTGGCATTCCATGTTCCACTGGCTGTTGTGTTTACAATGTTTGAGGGCTGCCTATGTAGGAGTCACACATTGGGCCACCTATACATTACAATTTACAGGTGGTCATGTTTGTGTGCCATCCATTTTACTGTGTGTGCAGGTGGAGAGGTGTCAGTCCGTAGGGGCCTACACTGTCAGAGTATGTGCTATACGTTCCCTCTTTGCCAAGGCGTAGGCATATTGGGCATGCCTCCGTCTGCCTACTGGGGCTGGCACAGTGTGTTCATGGTCTGAATCCCTCTGTGCCTGTAATGGCCTTGGCAATTGCGGAGGGCTATGAGGGCCTTCACCATTTTGTCCCTGCTGCAGCTGCTTCCGCAGGATCATATTATGTAGCATGGTACATACTATGACGATGTGGGCACACATGCCTGGAGAGTACTGCAAGGCTCCACCAGATGTATCCAAGCACCGGAACCATGATTTCAGCATCCCGAACACACGCTCTATGATGATTCTGGTTTGTGCATGTGCCTCATTATGGTGTTCTTGCATGGGTGTGTGTGTATTTCTGATGGGAGTCATCATCCACGGCTCCAGTGCATAGCCAGCATCCCCCACGAGATGGCCATGTGGGATGTCCCCCCTGACAAATACCTGATACAGCTGTGAGGCATGCCAGATATGGGAGTCATGGTAGCTTCCAGGGCTGCCAGCACACACATCCATGATAATGCCCTGGGCATTGCACATGACCTGGCAGTTGATGGAGTGGAATCCCTTGCGGTATATGTAGCGCCTACCCTGCTCACCAGGTGGTGACTTGATTTGTATGTGCATGCAGTCTATCGCACCCGGTACCTCCGGGTATTGTGCCACACGGTGGAAGTGACGCATATTGCTGGCCAACTCCTCCTGAGTTCTGGGGAAGTATATCTGCTCATTGGCATGTGGTAACATGGCATCCAGGAACTGGTGTAGTACCCTGGATGTTGATGCCTGTGACATACCCCTTATATCTCCAGTTGGCCTTTGAAAGGTACCTGTGGCCAGTATTCGCAGGCTTGCACATACCTTCGTGTCCACTGGGATGGGTTCCCCTCTGTTGTTTCTGGTTCTCAGGCGTGGCTAGCACAGCTCCACTATTTGCTGTAAGATGTCCCTGTCCACCCTGTAATGCTCTTCTATCTCCAGGTCATGTAGCCCCTGGTAGGGTACCCTTGGTCTGTACACTCTCCTTCTCCTCCGAGGCCTGAGGTGGGTGTCGGCATCATCCTCCACATCACTGTCAGTCTCTAACACATGCTGATGAATCACAGCTATGGCAGCTCCCAACATGTACATTTTAAAAGTTCCCCGTGTGTTTACACCTATGGTGCGGTGTTTGGGAATACACAGGTGTGTTGGGTGCTTTCACACTTTATACTATTGTGCTGTGAACACCGATGATGTCATAGGGTGTGTATGTATGATCGTAGCTACAGGTTATCTTATGTGTTTTACTGCCAGAACTACTATTGTGGTGCCTTTGGTGTTGAATTACATTTGCCTGCCATGGATTACCTCTTGACCTTCCCTTTACATTTCTGCGCGTTGCACCTACCATTTTCTGGCATGCATCCTGCAGCCTACTTTCATTTGTACTTTCCTGGACCTGGCGTATCTTGTGTTATGTGTGCTACTGCCAGTCTGCTGTCGGTTTGCTTTGCTCTGCTGTGTCAGGTCTCCTATCTTTGCAATCCAATACCTCCCCTCCTTTCTTTGCATTCAAATGCGTCCCCTATCATGTTTTGCAGGTTTCTGCAAGCAGACTTGTCAGCTGCCGTCGATTGGCCTTCGTGGGTTGATTGGTGTTGATTGCTCATTAGTACTCCAATTACCCTACTTCCGCATTTCCTTCTTTTCTTCCCCTGACCTTCCTGTTTCTGCTATTGTTTGTGGCGCGTGTGTCTGATTACTGGGTTTCGGGCACGTTTTCATCCTCGTACACATGCGCTTTTGGCCACCATGTGTGCTCTCAGCTAAACGATTCCTCCCCTCCCCTGTCCTGCAGCTTTACTTAGCAACGGACAGGCCAGATTTGCAATGCTCCAATGTGCTTACTGCTACGGTGGCACACCCCTCTGCTGATGTCATGTATCTCCTCTGAGCCTCTCCTCGGTGTTATACCGCTGTGCCGTATGGTACAACCTTCATCCGGCGGGACATTTGCGATTCAGTATTATCTGCCTCATTTGCATGGCATTGACTACTAATTCATAGTTACCACGCCGAACACTATCGCAAGCCCTTAGCAACCCTTGCACCTTGGTTGTGGTGTTCCGTGCCTACTATTGTGTATTATGCTGTAAACCAGATTTCTATTACGTTGCGATTTTCTGACATTTTTATATTATTTCTTTATGTTACAGCTTCCGCACACATGCCCTGCGGTTGTGCTGTGCGTTACTGTGGACATGACATTAAATGTTGTTATTTACGTGTTGTGCATCTTTTCTTATGCCATTGGCTGTGTATTTTGCCATTGGCATATGTTTATGTTGTGATACCTGGGTCTGGCCCTCTTCCATAGCTCCGATGTTCTGTTTGGGAAAATGTAAACCATGTTTTTTGGTTTACATTTCCGTGGGCTTACGCTACGCCTGCACCACTTCATGAATCGCTATATGCCTTCATTTGCATGGTGTGACACTGCACATGGGGTGATTAGCATACCTACGCCGGGGGCTGCGCAGATCTGGCGTACGCCGGTAGTGCACGTGGAATTGGATCGTACCTGAATCGCTCGACGGCCATATTTGGCATTATAACTCCTACGCTATGCATGCGCCTGGCGCAAGCTTCATGAATCCCGGGAATATTCATTCAATGGGTACTCCTTTTTTTCAGCTAACTTAAAGAAACACTTTTGTATTAAAGACAAACTTTTAAAATCACAAAATGATCCTTTTCCAGCTGTGTTATAGATTTTTATTAAATACCGAAAAACCCAAAGGATAAACTGATTTGTCCCAAACACTACCAGTTTATCGAAATTCTCACTGACGGACATTTTCTTAATGATATTCTTTCTCCGGTACTGCCTCTGTTACTACTGACACTACTTCATAGCTTCACTTTTCCGGAATTTGCTGCTCTCCTTTCAGAATTGCAGCAACATGTTGTGACATTACAGGTTTGACAGCATTAGGGTCTGACTGGTTCCCTTCACCTGAATTTATTGGTTCCACCACAAAGTCAGTACGTCTATGACCAGCACACTTTTCATTGCCTCCAGTTGGGAAATGCCAGCCTCATCAGCTTGTCTCTCCTCAGTAACTGGTTCTTTCAGGATTGAAGTTTCTAATCCACTTTGAGTCAACATGGTCACTTCAATCTGAATGTTATTATCCATCTCCATTCTATGTCATGCCACCTCCCTACCCTCAGCAGTACCCCTGGCTCAGCAGCTTGTTCACCCTCATTCTCCCACTGGAAAACTCTACAGCCCCCTTATAGCAGTCAAAAAGACTGGGTGAAATCTCCAGTTCCCTGGCCAATTTCCCCTACTCAATATAAATATCATCTTGCATCTCCTCTGAAATGAAGCAATTGGCCTAGTGGGACTAACCCAGTCAAGAAATGATAAGGAAATAGAAATATACACATGGGAGAACTAAACTTGCAGAACAAAGCACATGGACAACACCTGCAGTGAAGGCTAGACTAAAAATTTACAGAGTACAGCAAACCAGAAATAAACAGTGAGAGAAGAAGTTCAAAAGATTTTGAAAGCAAGAGAAACAGAATAGTTACAGAGTGAACGTAGCAGTCCAATAGACTGTGTTCCTAAGCTTGATGCAAGACTTTTGACTATAGAGAGTGTTTATAGGTGGAGTGGGCCTTCTGTCCCTTTAAACTCCTAATTATTAAGATGCCATTTCAATTCAACTTAGTAACTGATCATATCCTGTTACAATGGTTGAGTAAATAGACAGATAGCAATATAAATGCGTACTAATGGACACCATCTATCAAAATGTTTCAATACACAATGGCCTACAAGCCTTGACTAGCTGGTAGAAATGCTGATGGAGCAAGGTATTAAAAATATCACTGTTATCCCAATATTGATATATTTTTGCTGGGGCAGGGGGTAGCTGTAATAACTCATGTATGAAAAATACTGGATTATACCTTCAACTATATGTTAGATAAAATGTGGAATATGCCTTTACATTTTTAAAGTGACTTGTGCTTGAATAAGAGTTCTCACAATTCAGTCAGGAAATCAGTTGTATTGCCTGATAATGAGTCATCAGTTTTGTATTCTGTAGTATATAAAAAGAGGTCACCATTTCAAGGAAGACAGGATGTTAGTTCATCATCTTCCTCTTCTGTGGTAGCACTTGCACTACGTACTGTGTCCTCTATATTGCATAAATCAATAGGTAGGGGGTTCTAATATCACAGCAGTCAACTTGTGTATGTATGTGATTACACAGACTTCTGTGTTGGCACTTGTGTTAAGTACAGTGTTCTCTAGATTGCATAACCTAGATAGGTAGAGAGTTCTAATCTTCCAGCAGTCAACTTGTGTATGTGGGTTGTGTACAGAGTCATGTAAATATTACCATATATACTGCTGACCTTAATGAAACAGCAGACTGGAAAAAATTTTGAGAAGGTCACCAAAGCAATAGGTGAGGGCAAGACTGTGCACACAAGTTACTTGACCTGGCCAAAACTTTTGATACAACACCCAATTTGGGCATTATGGACAAGCTCACTAAATTAGGTATAAACCCTTTTATCACAACTGGATAGCCAACTAGCTCACTGGTAGGACCCAGGAGGTCAAAATAGGTGAGGCCACTTCCACCAAGATACCAGTCACTAGCAGAGTTCCCCAGGGTTCAGTACTGGGCCCACTCCTTTTTGGCATCTATTTCTCTGAAATGGAAGCAAATCATGAAGGTTTATAGCTGACAAGTCTGCAGATGATTGCAAATTGGGGTTTATCATTAACTCCCCTGCATTCTTCAAGAAGCTCTATCTCTGACTAACAAATGGTGCCATGGTCTTAAACGCAATGCTAAGAAATGGATAATTATACCCTTTAGGAAGTCAACCATCCTGGCTAATTGCCATGTTGATAATGCGTCCCTAAAAGTCAACGCAATGGTCAGTGATCTGGATATTCACCTTTGACAACCACAAGCCCGATTGGTGAAGAAATCCTTTTATATTGCTCAACTTATAAATAAGGGCATTACATCTAGGTCCAAAGAGGTCATTACCCACTGTAGTCTGCCCTTGTCAGACCAATTACAGAGTACAATGCTCCCTTCAGTATGTACCTGACCAGACATCTGCAGCAATTAGAGTGACCTCAAAGGTTTCTTACAAAAAGAATACAAGGTGTAACAAACCATATGCAGAGCACCTTAAAGCTCTTTCCCTCTTCTAAGTGTTCTGTAGATTGCTGAGGAGTGATCTTTGTCTGGCTTACAAGGCACCCACAAACCCTGCACTTATGAATCTCCTGCATATTAGTAAGTCAAACACTACTAGGTATAGAAGGTCTAGAAACCTGAATTTTGTCTGTGACTTAAACAGAATATGCTGAAGAGACAGATATGTCAGCCAGGGACTGCTCCTATGGAATAGGCTTCCCATCCATGTGAATCTGAATTTGTCTATTACCCAGCTGAAGTGCAACCTAGACCACTGGATGGGGAACAGGAAATCTGTGCCATACCTAGCACCCACGTCCCTTATGGATAGCAGTAGCTTATAAATGCATGGCCCTCAATGTTCTCCCTGGAAAGAGGACATTATTATTTTTTCAGGAAAACTTGACTAGGCTTAGAAAGACCTCCTAATTCATTAGTCTAGTAAAAATCTGTGAATCTATGAATCTGTGAATCCAGAGATGTCTGTAGTTGGTCACAGTAGGTGACCAGACCAAATGCCTACCAGAGCTCGATGTCCTATCTGTGGCTCATTGTGGATGTAGCTTGAGGGGAACTCAAGTAAAGATTTTAGTTTGTAGAACTGAAGGGAAGGCCTGACAGGGCCTACAGCTGTTACTTATTTTTCAAAGAGCATGTTGAGGAGCTGTATGAGACTGAAAACCCTAAGGTAGTGTGTGTGTGTGTGTGTGTGTGTGTGTGTGTGTGTGTGTGTGTGTGTGTGTGTGTGTGTGTGTGTGTGTGTGTGTGTGTGCATGAGTGTGTGTGTGTGCGTGTGTGTGTATGTGTGTGCGTGTGTGTGCGTGTGTGTGTATGTGTGTGTTTTACTTGCATGTGTTTCAGTATAGTTTTATCTCCATTGTTGTAATGTGCACTATGATTTTGCAGCCAGTACTTAAAGTTTAGTTTTCAGACAGGTAACCTGTTTTCAGTTTAGTTTTCTGAATCTTTGCTGATTGTCTTGCTGAGTTTCAGTGTAATGTGAATGCAATAGATTGTTTCTGAGTTTTGTTGTGTTAATATATTCATTGAGAAAGACTAATATAGTTGGAGAAGAACACGTCCAGGACAGTAGTCATTGTCATGAGTTCATAGTCAAGAAGCCACATCACAACAGTCATTTCTAATTCTATAAATGGATGATACTGAGCCTGGATAGAGGATGTATAGTACATGTGACCTATCTGGACTTCATCAAGGCCTTTGTCCAAGATACACATAGGATACTCATGCAAGAATAGAAATGCAAAATGTTTTTGTGGCAGCCACACGTTATAGTTGTAACAGAATAATAAAGAGTGAAAGTGAGATCTTTGTAAAGAAACCTGAATGAATATAATAACAAACAGCCGCACATTCAGTCAGTCATGATTTTGATACCCTGGTTATCTTTAAAGAAACCTGAATGAAGATAATAACAAACAGCCGCACATTCAGTCAGTCATGATTTTGATACCCTGGTTATCCTTTTTACAATGGGATGGATGTCAGAGCCTATTTTGATGCCCAGTAGGCATAGAGGGAGTAATGATTCTGGACAGGATGGCAGTCCATCCCAGGATATACACACCCATTCATGCACTCACACTCTGCAGGATCAGCTACAGGCATTTTAGTGGATCCCACTTCATTGGCAGCATATTTTAGGGATGGAAAGAAAAGCAAAGCACCCAGCAAAAAAAAAAAAAAAAATACAGACATAAGGATCCCATGTTTACTCAGTAAAGGACTCTCATCCAGGAACCGAATGACAGACCCAAGTGTTGTGGAGCAACAATGGTGACCACATTGCTGTCTGAGGACTTTGTGATCACATTGTGTAACAGGGAATGGTCCCATTCAGTCTTAATAACAGACGTGGCATACAATACAGGCAGAAACAAAATATTAGACAGATTATATAAATTATTGCTCAAAGTAATTACTCATAGACCTCAGTGACTAGCTGTTAACATGGCATCATCAAAACAAATATGGGGCAGACATAAGGTCAGACCCCTTACTTCACCATTCATCTTGGTCTTGTGTAACAAAAACACTCATTATAAGTAAAGCCTACATGTGGTTCTAGAGCTAAAAACTGAGATTTTTTTTTAGAAAGACTAGAGCAGATGATTCATAAATGTCACTGTGATCTGATAAGATATGCCAGTCAAAGGATTTCCATTTTTTCACATGCCTTCTCAGTCATAAGACTGGAGCATAAGAAGTTAAAGCCAACCAAAGGTCAACATGTCTGAATTTACTGTCACTCCAGGACAACTCAATTCTAAAATCAACAGGTATGGGTCATGAGGAGTGCCTGAACTATAATCCCTTCCATTCTATAAGTGAATTACTTTTGTACCTCCTAGACTAACAGTAGTAACAGTTCATAAGAATATGCAAATGATCTGTTTTTTTTTTCACATTTACAACAGTCATTTGAAATGTAAGGATTCATTTTACATAGTCTCAGTAAATAATATCCCCTGTGAATTAACTTTTCGTGAAGCTCAAGGCCCTTGGTTACCTTCGATATTGTATCTCATCATGCCTTTGATAAGATCATTGATACCAGCTTCATACAATGAGACAATTACCATCTGGTTACCCATCTGGACACCACAAATCCTGACAGAATACTGCCTAGGTAAATTATTTAGGGTAGATAGCTTCAGGGTTCTAACAAGTAACATCTGATGACAATTTATTCTTGTCTTTTTGAGAGATGATACCACCTATCAATACTTTATCTATGACAGTTTAAGGTTTGGGGATCTTTGAGAAAACTTCTTCTAAGTAAGAATGGTTAGGCTTTCCGTCCATAGCATATCTTTAAATAAAGTAGGTTTATTTTGGGATATGACATTAATATGCAGTAAGGTACAGTTAGATTGCATTTCAGAAAAGGGTGTACCTAGAGCATAAACATGAAGCAAACATATTTTCTTCAGGTTTAGCCTGAATACAGGAAGACTTAGTCATGAGAAACCACATTGGGACTATGATAGCACTTCAGTTAGCGATGATACTTGGAAGCTGTTCATCCCTGATATAGTTCAGGAATAATCTGCGTTAGCTGTAACCTTGGGAAACACAGACAGACAGGATGATAGTACACATAGCTAAAGATTTGGAAGTAGCCAGCCCCCATTAACTTAGGAACAAGCTGTTTGTGCTCGTTAATTATTAGCCTGGTACTGCCCCAGAAAAATGAAAATACACTGATGAAGTCTAAGAGTCCAGTGAGACTTCGGAGATATTAGAAAGTGTCTTACATAGCAAATAAAACTGGAAGAGCCATGATTTTGACAGTGCCCCTCTACCCTTTCAAAAATATACACTGTCCCCTTGAGTTCAGTAAATTGAACACTCCCAACAAACACGTCTGTGGGCGGCATGGCCAGGGTAATGAGCCGTTAACAGCACTTTATTTTTGGTCTGCTTCATTTTAATATCTTTCAGAGGATTTTTACATAAAAATTTAAAGAAAATGTTTCAACATATGATGGATTTATAGTTAACTTCTGAAAGATTAAAAAAATAATTTTATTTATTTTATTTGACATTTGTTGACTGGGATAGTCTGAATGACTAATGTCCTTTTTCAGTGGAGGCCTGGAGAGAAAAGCTCGACAGTACAACGAAGCAGGAGAAATTACATGATTGAAGTCAAATACAATAAAACATATGCAATAAAATAATTAAACAAAAGGCCATTACAGTACCAAGTAAGATAAATTGGCAAAAGAGACATTCAAAATAATTAGTAAGTATAGAATCAGGTAATAACCCAAAACTGTCAAAAAAAAAAAAAAAACATTGATTGTCCTCAGTGGACAGCTGTACATTTCAAACCAGTTTGTTTTGTAAGCTACGGTAGATGCACATATTTAAAATAAAAAAACAAAATGCAATTAGGATGCAGGTAGCATGTTTTCAGGACTAGGAACTTTGAAACTTTTTCTTTGCTTTTTTTCCTGTCAAGAAAACTAAAAAGAACTAATTGCTTTAGAATGAGCCACTCTAAGCCCAATGTACAGGCCAGCACATTGAAGAGAGATATACAGTCTATATTCAGCAACATTACTGAGCTATTTATGAAGATGGATAAACTGGGAAGCAAAAGAGACAATATTAAGGAGGAATGTAAAAAAACACATACGGATGTACTGAGAGAAACTTTTAAACAATAATCTTCACAAACCTGACGTATAGAGGAAGTAATGACTGATTTAGATGGAAGAATGATTGAAAGTGAGAATTATACTGAATTTCTCCTGAAACAAAATAACTTATTCTGGGAAAAATAGAAGACTTAGGAAGCAGATCCATAAGAAACAACATTAGGATTTATGGTATCTCTGAGAAAGAGGACGGAGATGCTATGATTCAATTCCTTAATACCTGGCTGCCTAAGACATTTATTTATTTATTTTATTTTCAGTTAGATTAATTTGATTGAACCTGCCTGAAGCTTTTTAGTTTGGTACTAAAGGAGCACACAGATCACTTTCTAACTCATCTTACAAACAAAAAAAAAATACTTTCACCAAGGTCACTAATTATAAGATCCTTTTCCAGTCAAGATAAAGACTGTCTTAAAAGCTGCAGGTTCTAATTATCCAGTCAAAATTAGAGAAAATATTAAAGCAATAACCAACAATGTGGGTGTGGTATACTGACGATCTACCAAAGGTTGGTGTGGTTTAATTACGAGGGTGAAGCCCGAGTGATTAAACAAAACCAGCCATGGGTAAATCTACACTGTACCACACCACAGAGTTGGTTACTGCTATTATACAAAGACATTATTTAAGGAAAAAAAATGACTTACTTTTCTTAAATAATGTCTTTGTATAATAGCACAGTGGTACTTTACCACTTTTGCTTGGTATCCTGGGGAATTGCTGATGTACTATGCATGCATTTTGGCCTTGCATTCCCACACTTGCCTAGTGCACCAGTGATGTGTAAAGGAAGCAATGCAGAAAGGAAGATCTTTGTTGCTTTTTTTTTAATTAAAAAAAAAAAAGAAACCGGGAGGCTTTTCACATGCAGGAGAGATGGAACACAGAAAATAAAAGATTAGTCAGTTACATTTCTATAATTTTACATACCTGATTATCCTTTTATTTTTCTCTGTGCTGTCTCTGTCATTCATTTAAGTCTCCAGTTTTCTGAGTTTTTTTTTTAAATTAAAGAAAAGTAAATATTTTTATTGCATATATGAAAGGAAGAAAGTCCGGGCAACTGGACCTTTTTCCATTGGCATATGCTCAGATTTATAATGGGCATGCTGGTTGGGCTGACCAGTCAGCATGTTACCTTTTGAATGCTAATGGCCAATCATTGTAAATTTAAGATATGACAATGACTATTCAAAATTACTTATGTCAAAAAGAAAAGCATATGTACCACTTATTAAAAGGATTCAGGCACCTAGGCGGTGCGACACCCACCTGTGAGACAGCTGGATGTGGACTCATGGCAGGATGACAATTTAACTGCAGTGACAAAAGACTGTGGACAATTCCCTGTCAAAATTGAGGGAACCCCTACACCCTAACCACAGGAGGCATATACAAACCACCATAGTGATACACTGTGCACCCCCTTAGAAGCCACCATGTGCAATTGTTAGTGGAAAATCTTGCTGGGATAGCATGCCACATGGGCAGGAAAGTGGTACCATGGAACCTGTGTGCTATGGGCAAAGCCTTTATTAATTGAATATGCAATGTGATGTGTGTTGTGCTTGGTGCATACAAAACCCAGTCAGCATCATAATTTGTAGAAATGTGCCACAGCACGGAGGAAATCCTGCACATTAGTGTAGTCACACTTATGTTGTAAGATGTGCTTTAGGCGACGCTCCCTTACTACAATAGCCTTCCTACGCGGTGTTACAGGCATCCCCCTCAGAAGAGATTCACATCGGGTATCCGTCAGGTTCTGCTCCTGCTGCAGAACACACAGAAGGTCAGCTAGCTGTACAGTAGGGCGACCCAGTAATACCTTCAGCCGACGATGCCATGCCTCCACCTGGTTGTTAGTACATGGGAAGTCCATCTCAGAGACATCGGACACATTCCAGAACCACATAGGGTATGACGATGACATTCGTGTCTGTACTGAACAGCGGGATGCATACTTGCGTGGTCGGCCTCGGACATAATGATGGTCTCGAAATACGCCAATCGGCTGAGCACATTCTGGTAAGGAAGCCACAATGTCCAGAAATGCAGGGACAACATCATCCAAAGGTAGGAATGCCAACGCTATCAGCTTGCGAATGGCAATGGAGAAAGCAGTGTCCGTGCCATAGAGGGTGACAAGGTGGTGATGCTGGATCTGTCGCCAGATGATCTGTGCAAAATGGAATAGGCATCCCTTCAGAATACTCCTAGGGAATACTTTCCGGCTGGCACGAATTGCTGCCTTCTCAAAGTCAGTCATAATATACTGTGGTGACAAAGTGCATCCCTGTTCAGCAGCCATACCCCTCAGCACCTCCCACAAAGTGGTGTATGCAGACTCCGACTTCCGTGTCATGAGACAGTACACCAGGGGTATGATCCTCATTGAGGTGGGGGTGCCAATACAGCCATGTAATGTATATAGCTGGCGACATATATCAGCCCGTGTGGGAAAAGTGCCATCACCAAGAACGATGTCGGACCTGCACAGGTCAGTCAGGTTCTGTGTTGTAGTAAGTACTACCAAGGAAGCAGTACCATCCATATCCGATCTTCTACGAAGGATGAAGCTGCCACTACGGAGTGGATACTGGCTGGCATCAATATCTGCAAGGGTTTCTGGAGGTGTAGCCATGGATGCCCGTGCCTGCTGCCGTACCCTGGTGATGCTTCTTCGAAGGGTTGCACGACAAGGCATCTCCTGCAGTACATTGTCATCTTCTGTGCCTAGCACACTCTGCATTACCAAGCTCGGCAATTCATTACCAGTTACCGCCCTCTGCCGCAGTTCTGCTCGCAATGTAGCCACTTGTGCCATTGTTGCATCCGGGCCGTGCTGGTGTGGCAGTGATTTCAGCAATTCCTCACCCTCTTCCTGGCGAACAGTGATGGCACGTCCTCTGCATGCCTTCGCTCTGCGCTCACTACATGCCCAGCACCGTTTTGGTGGTGTCTCACGTTCCAAATGGTAGAGGTACCCCTCCACCACCAGCATGGGTTTGCCACATTGGCTGGGCACTGTGCTGTATCTGTTGCCAATCAGACCAGGGCTATACAGATACATACATTCCAGCATGGTAGCAGCACTTGTAGATGGTCTCTCAGAATCCATCACAGTCGGTGGAGCTTGGTATGGGATATACTACTGAACTTGGAGAAAGTCCCTTTCAGACAGTAGGTCACTCAGTTTACACCTCCTTGTCTTATACCGTGTGTAGTAACTCTGTCTGTCACAGTGGCCCTGTACAGCTATGTGCACTCCAACCGTCTCTGACTGCCTCTTCACTATGGTTTCAATGTCTGCAGTTAACACATCCCTGGGTTTGCCATATGCTTGTACTCTGTTTGGAGTCCACGATGCCTAATTGCAGCACAGGTTCTGTGTGTACTGTGCCAGCCCCCTTTAACTCCCAGTTGTTGCTGCTAGCCAATCACAGTATAGGGCCTGGTGTCTGTTTAAGTGGCAGATGTTACATAGGGAGGTACCTCTGTCTTGCACCATTGTCTTCCTACATGGGACTGCGTACTTGTCTATACTCCTGTTACAGGGACAACTTGACGTGTTTAGCAAAACCTGCATGTCTTACACTAATGTGGAGTCGGAGATGGGTTGCAGCTACTATATCTCCTGCTACTGGGTTAGTATGTCATGCTTTACCAGGTTGGCATGTTCACACTTAACACTGCACTCAGGGGCTCTAGCAGGATAGGTACTGTTTGTTGCAGGCATGCCTGTTATTTGGGTTTGTCCTATACTACAGACCCCCTGCTGTGACATGCTTACTACTAGTACACAAACAGGTGTTTCCCTAGGTTATAGTGTATGTGGACTATTGACCCTGACACTGCTTTGTCTGTACCTTTAAGGGTTTAGCCTGACACATGACCTGCTATTCTGTGCAGCATTTCTCAGGGTAAAGTGTGCTGTGCATTACTCTACGTGATGGGGATTTTACTTCCTGCTTCTCGGGGACTGTTTGCTGTGTTTGCGTGGACAACTGGGGCTGTGAGAGTAAGTACTTGTTTGATATCTGCTTTTGCAACAGTTTTGTAGCACTACCATTGTGCTGTTTATCGCACCGATCAGCGTGTGTTTGCTGGCCGTGTACGCTATGTGTTGACAGCCTGCGTGTTTGCTTTAGGGGCCGTCTGCTTTTGTGTGTTTTCCCACCGCCGTAGCTTTCCGCATCGTTTCTACATTTCGGCAGCACCGCTCTATGGTTTAGCGGTGCTGCGGCCTTCTGGTTTCGGCGATGTAGCTCGCGGGCATTTGTCTCGCGATCTACACGCCGGAACCCTATTAAAAACTTAAAGAAAATCAGTATTAATGCACAAGTTTTGTTTTCAGCAAAAATAAAGTTTTATCTTACAGGGCAGAAGACTTTTAACACCTTGGAAGACACAATGGACTTTATACAAAAGAACACAATTCTAGAAAACAACTGAAGAAATGGATTGGAGTCTGTCAACATGTCTGAAGAGAAATGCGATAAGGAATGAATTGTCAGTAAAAAATAAAAACAGTAAAAAAATGAAAGACAAATGAAAAGTGAATCCATTTTATTGTAATAAATGTTCAGGAACTTGAAGTATATGAATAGTAAAGAACAGGTACTGAGCACTACTTTTTACAAGGTGAATTGTTTCATTTTTCTTCCTTTATTTCAAACAATTACTACTTTTTTAATATGATAAACAGAGTTCTTTTAAGCCATATAAAAACGGAAGCTATTTAATTTTATATAAAGTTTAACTGGTCATACCCATTCATGTCACTAAAAGTTAATCATTAATGAGATGAAGCTTATGCAAGGAAACATACTTTTTAAAATCTTAGCATGATTCACAATGTGCTACTTACTAAACATAGTGCTTGAAATATAAAAAAGACATTAGAAAACATATTAAGTCACATACTAATAATGCATAAACTATGTGTCTGTTTACATATACAAAAGAAATTATTGGAATTATATCAAATAATTACTGCAATATTGACACCTTTGTAAGTTGAATCCTGATCATACATAGCTGTCAGCTTAAATGTTGTTTCCTTTAAAGAATTACAGAATGATTAATCGAAAAACACATATAAAAGCTTGAGAATATAACTGCATATGTAATGTTAAAAGCACTGTTCTATGTTTAATTAAGTTTTATTATTATCTATATACAATGGTGGTTATTTATTGATTAAATTAACTTGGTTAATCTTTATATCCAAATAAAGGTTAAAAATAAACACTGATGAATGCCACAAATATGTTTATGCATGCAGAGTTATTAAAATGTGATTAACATGTGGGAGCATCTTGAAAGGTTAAAACATTTAAAAATGATTTGTTAATGGGTTAGATAACTTTGAAGGGTTAATGATTATTGTAGAGAATTCTTAAATTCATTTGAGATTGTTGCAAGCATTTCCGTGCAAGTAATTGGAGGTAAACAACGCATTCCCATGCCTTTAGCATGCATACTGTTTGAAACAAACTAATAAGAGTCACAAGCACTTTTGTAAGGCTTTGAAAGTGCTATAAGTGCCCCTCAAAGTGAAAGCTGACCTTTCTCAACCTCTGAACCACAAGAGATGCTTCAAAATGTTAAAATGCAAACTACAGGGTGTTTTAACTGTGAAAGCTTATAATTCATCATGGAAGCATACATATAAAAAGTAAACATATACTGGTGAACCATACATAAAGATAAGACATAACACATTTTATGTAATAAGTAAAAGATAAATACATTAATTCTAAAACCACTAATAACTAATTAAAAGTTTTGATTGCTTGTAATATAACAATAGATAAACTATAATGTAGTCTATAGTAAGACATTTCTGATATAAAATGAAGGATTGTATCCCCTTGTTATTTTTTTTAATGATAATTGATTTAGAAATCACAAGATATATTATGCAGGAAAGGCAATATTTTATAGGAAAGATTTTCCAGATGCATGTCCAAATACCCTCAGATATAACACATAACATATAAATAACATACTGGACTGATTCTAAAAGAAGAACTACATTACATTTTATTTAATAAACAAGGGAAAATATATTTGTTCTTTCAAGCAGCACTTTATAGATGGATTATAATTAAAGTCTACAGTTGATGCAAATAATATAAGACAGAGAATATAAGCAGAAATAGAATGAGATCAGGGTAAAAATGCATGTATATAGTTATTAGGTTGTTTTGTAAATAACTTTATGCATAATAAAATAAAAATAATATTCAATTTCTTGACTTGTAAAATAACAAATATGAAAATAACAACTGACATCCTTCCTATAGTAGACTAGAGGGATAAGGAAAAGTTATTTTGAAAGATGGAAACAAGGATTACCAGTCTGGCTTATTTAAAATTAAACAGGATCTAAGCAGCTTTGTAATTTTTTTGATTCATAATAATTTTATGAATGGGCATTTTTAAGATAATGGAAACAAAAAATGTGAGGCATACTAACATGAAGTTGAAGCATGAGGTAGGTGGAGATAGTCCAATGGGAAGGTTGAGAGCTAGTTTATTTGATTATATCAACAAACTAGGAATATGTCATTCTATGACAGAAGGTTTTAAGGTTATATTATTAAATAATTCTTTATTTGTTTCAAAAGTTTGTTTCCATAGCTGAAGGTCTCATACTGTTGTTTATGAATTATGCAATAGTTTTCCACATAAATGTAATTTTGCAATATGATTTTTTCTTTTTAAAATCTCATTTTAAATGCTTATCTATTAACATAATGGATTAAATAATCTTGTAAAGAGGGGGATCTGCTTAAATACTTAAAGTAAGTTACTTAATAAGGATATTAACAAAGTATCATTAATTTTTTTAGCAGGTTCTGGACTTTGTGGAAAAAGAACAGGCACCCTCATGCTATGGAAGAATTCATCAGTAATGCCTAAAATATGCCTATGTTGATAAAATTGCATACATTGTTGCAATTGAGTGGAATAGGGAACTATATACTTTAGTAAAGTCTTATTGGAGTCCAATAGTTGCAGCTAAAGATGTACAAAATTCTTTAGACACTATAACCTATTATATGAAAGGTGAAGTTATTATGGTTGGTGATTTTAACTTTATCTTATCAGACAAGGGCACCACTGCAGATAAGAAACTGAAAATCATATCTTGAACCAAATATTTATCAAATCTTGTTAATCTAATGAACATAAAGGCTATAAATGAGCTAAGAAAAGTAAATTCACTTCAATGTACTCATTATTGTTATAGATACAGAACACAAACAGATATTGATAAATTTTGTATTACGATCTGATACCATATATCAGAGAAGTTTCAATAGTGTCATGCCGATTATCAGGTCACAATGCCATAGTAATCCACATTATATTAAAAATGGACAACTTGTTACATCATAGACGTTTGCCAGCATACATTGGTAAAATAGAAGGATTTAAGGAGTGATGTGTAAAAGAGATCAAGAATTTCCTATAAATAAAAATAAATGGCGAAGTAACTAAAATAGTCCTTTGGGATTCACTAAAGGCTTACTTAAGTATGAAAATTATAAGTTGCTATATTAATAAAACGAGAGAGTTGGGCAAAGAATTAAACACATACTACAGGCCAAATAGATAAAATAAAGTTAAACCTAAACCCAAATGATATTATCAGTCAATCAAAACTAACAAATTTAAATGCAAAATATGTTGAAATTCTAAATCATAAAGTTTCAATAAACCTGGGAAAGCATAAACTTTAAGTGTATTCAGTAAATCTGTCAAACTACATAAACCTGCTATTAGATCAAAGAAAATGAATAAACTAAATCATATAAAAGAAATTATAATGAATATAAATAAAAATGTAAGAACAGATATTAAAAGTATTCTTGAGAGCTTCAGAATATTTTATGAAAATATAAATAAAAATATCAAAAAACAAGTAAAGTGATGGTAGTGCAGTGGATCATGCTACACACATCAAAATGTACCCCAGGGGTGGGGATTGGGAGAACACTCTGCAATACAAAGAATTATTGTGGCAATTCAGTCTCAGTGCCTTCACTTACCCTGGGCTTAATGATTACTTGTCCAAACAAAAAGCATCAAAGCTATAGAGATTTATATTATTTTATTTTTTCATTCTGCCTCCTTTAGTTTTTTAATATTTGTTAATATGTTAAGATTTTGACTGTAGAAGTAACAGATTTTTAATATCTAAAATGCTATGCATTTTAACAGGGTTCACTACAGAATTTTGTTGCAGAGTTATAATAGGCTTTAGTTTTATTTGAACTTTTATTTTAAGATCAGATCGCAAATGATTTTACTATTTATTTTGATATTTGGAATGTTTTTAACATTTTGATGATTACTGTGATTATTTTTATGGCTGATATATTTGTGATGTGTTATTGGTGTAAAACACACTGACTCTTTAACAGTGTAATTAATTCAATAGAATGAGATAATTGTTATTAATGGGTGTTTGGAAAGTCCTTCATTTGTGTGTAGCATGAGCCACTGCCTTAACATCAGTTTACTTGGTTTTTGGTTTTGATGGCTTGCCTTTCTTTGTTGTTTATAAATAAAAATACCAATAACTTAGAAAAATGATGAAATAATTTAAACTTTTTTAAAGGAAAATATAAAAAATAAATAAGTGAAAAAATTAAAAAGTTGATAGACCTTTCACTTTAATAGAAATAAAAGATCAAATACAAAGTTAAAAATAACAAGGTATTGGACTTAGATGGATATGTACCAGAATTATACAACATACTACCAGATAATGCTGTCAGAATATTAGAAAAAGCCTATAGAGAAATAAAAACAACTTCTGAAGTTCCCTCATCATGTAAATATTCCCTCATATCACCTATTTTAAAAAAAAGATATGTACCCTACAAAGCCTGTATATAGAGACAACCAAGGAATATTATCTGGCTAACTGACTTGCTTAGAGTTACTGCATTCAGAAATAATGACTGAAGAGCTCAGACACTAGACTGGAAGATACATTTTTTTACAACACATATCCTTAAGCCTGTATTCTAAATTGCCATGAAATAACATAAGAACAGAGGTTCTATAAAAGTTTTGATGTCAAAGTTATTTGAGCCTACGTACCTGCCAGGCTGGAAAAAGTGGAAATGTTGCACATGATCCATTTTTAAAAGGCCCCTCACAGTTCTTGCATGCATGCATTTCATGTAATGCATATGCAATGGTGTACACAGCATTATATGTTGTGTAACTAGTTATACTGGGAGTATCCGCAAAGTACTTAAAATAATCTTTATTAACACTGTTCAGATTTTCTCTTCTACTACAACTCCTTAAGGAGACAGAATCATTTTTCCAACTACATTGGAAAATACTTTCCCAAAACATTATGACAAATATATTAGTGGGGTCTTTTGATGGATGAACATTCATTTGAAAATCTTTATATCCAGGTAAATTCTTTACCATTAATGAAAACCAAAGAGCACCATGCAATAAAGTGTAAAATTGTGCTATGTAAATAAATGTTTCTGAACTTGGCCACTCCTCCAGTCCAATCCAAGTTTTCCCTTTGAAAGAGCTATATGCCAAAATTTCCAAACACAGAGAAAACTCAATGGAATAAGAAACAACTATGACTTTTGAAGATAAACGTTTGATCTTACTTGCTAATTCATGTTCTTTATCATGTCTGGCTGAGATAATTAAAAGCTGTTCGGTGCAAATGCCAGAGACTAGTAACTTTGTCATTAACAACAAACCAGTTTCTTGTGGAGCCACAATAGAAACCCACGTCCACTGGAAGTGAAGCAGAAGCTGCACCAGCCCATCGAATACCTCTGTAGTGCTTGGGGCACTGATCAGGAGAGAAGGAAACTGATGGTGGTCACTAAAGCTCATCTGACCATAGATATAACTCACCTGAAGTAAAGATTTTATATTTAATCATTCTGTACAGGAACACAATGACTTACATAAAAAGATCATTGTAATAGTGATTTAAAATACTGATAAAAGAAACAGTGAGATTTTACTGTCAATGATATTCGACTGGACAGCATCTATATACCATTGGTACTCCATGAAAAAACAGTCCTAAAAAACACAGAGACTAGCTTGTTAGGACAGACTAGCTTTATTAGCAGTTATAAAAATGAGACAAAATATTTCAGAAGATATATACCAGATGTAACAATTATGCATTGTATTTATATGCTGTGACTAAAACTGGCAGTGGTATATAATGTGAAAAAGGTAAGCACAGTATGCTCATAGCTCTGATATCTTCAAATTTCAATTTCAAGACAATCAAAAAGCATTCATGTGGCTTTCAGTTAAATATGTCTCTTGTTTA